>NW_027464606.1:4392500-4475000 GCF_043290135.1 Rhipicephalus microplus | reverse complement strand
AAACCTTAAAGAACGATGTCATTTAGCGAGATACAGCGTTCTGTACTGTAATAAGTTGGTGAGAAACTGTGAGGTCAAGCAAATATCGTAATTGTGAACGAAACAGTGTAATTGAGCGTATTTAGATACAAGTGCGAATGTTAGGTTAGGTTGAGATATCAACCGTCGTAAAACCGCATTAAACAGTGTCACTTAGTGAGATGTAGTGTTTTTCAACATTACAAGTCGGGAACTACGATATCTAATGTGAAAGCGCATGAAACCGTCGTAATCTTGTAGAAAACATTGTAAAGTGGCGAGTAAAACGTTTTCTAACGATAGAAGTGCGAAGGTTAGCTTGAGTTATGTTAGTTTAAGCTATGTAGCGTCGTGAAACTACCAAAAACGACGTCATCTAACGAGATAGTGTTGTTTTATTGCGAGTATTAAACTGCGATAGGTGAAATGTTGTGAATGCACACAAAACGGCATGAACAAGCAAAATACTGCGTGTTCTACCGTTACAAGTGCGAAACTGCTATATTGTGATATTCTCGTTAAAGCGCATGCAAGCATCGTGAAACCTTAAAGAACAATGTCATTTAGCGAGATACAGCGTTCTGTACTGCAATAAGTTGGTGAAAAACTGTGAGGTTATGCAAATATCCTAATTGTGAACGAAACAGTGTAATAGAGCGTTTTTTAATACAAGTGCGAATGTTAGGTTAGGTTAAGATATGAACCGTCGTAAAACCGCATTAAACAATGTCACTTAGTGAGATGCAGTGTTTTTCACCATTACAAGTCGGGAACTGCGATATCTAATGTGAAAGCGCTTGCAAACGTCGTTAGGTTAGGTTAGGTTAGGTTACGTTAGGTTAGGTTAGGTTAGGTTAGGTTTGGTTAGGTTAGGTTAGGTTAGGTTAGGTTAGGGTATGTTAGGTAAGGTTTGGTTAGGTTAGGTTAGGTTAGGTTGGTTTAGGTAAGGTTAGGTTAGGTTAAGATATGAACCGCGCTGAAACCGCATTAAACATGTCACTTAGTGAGATGCTGTGTTTTTCACCATTACAAGTCGGGAACTGCGATATCTAATGTGAAAGCGCATGAAACCGTCGTAATCTTGTAGAAAACATTGTAAAGTAGCGAATAAAACGTTTTCTAACGATAGAAGTGCGAAGGTTCGGTTAGTTTTAGCTAGGTAGCGTCGTGAAACCACCAAAAACGATGTCATCTAACGAGATAGTGTTGTTTTATTGCGAGTACGAAACTGCGATAGGTGAAATATTGGGAAAGCACGCAAAATGGCATGAACTAGCCAGATACTGCGTCTTGTGCCGTTACAAGTGCGAAACTGCTATATTGTGATATTCTCGTTAAAGCGCATGCAAGCATCGTGAAACCTTAAAGAACAATGTCATTTAGCGAGATACAGCGTTCTGTACTGCAATAAGTTGGTGAAAAACTGTGAGGTTATGCAAATATCGTAATTGTGAACGAAACAGTGTAATAGAGCGTTTTTCAATACAAGTACGAATGTTAGGTTAGGTTAAGATATGAACCGTTGTAAAACCGCATTAAACAATGTCACTTAGTGAGATGCAGTGTTTTTCAACATTACAAGTTGGGAACTGCGATATCTAATGTGAAAGCGCTTGCAAACGTCGTTAGGTTAGGTTAGGTTAGGTTAGGTTAGGTTAGGTTACGTTAGGTTAGGTTTGGTTAGGTTGGGTTAGGTTAGGTTATGTTAGGTTAGGTTGGGTTAGGTTAGGTTAGGTTACGTTAGGTTAAGGTATGAACCGTCGTAAAACCGCAATAAACAATGTCACTTAGTGAGATGCAGTGTTTTTCACCTTTACAAGTTGGGAACTGCGATATCTAATGTGAAAGCGCTTGAAACCGTCGTAATGTTGTAGAAAGCAATGTAAATTAGCGAGTAAAACGTTTTCTAACGATAGAAGTGCGAAGGTTATGTTAGGTTGAGTTATGTTAGTTTAAGCTAGGTAGCGTCGTGAAACCACCAAAAACGACGTCATCTAACGAGATAGTGTTGTTTTATTGCGAGTACGAAACTGCGATAGGTAAAATGTTGTGAAAGCACACAAAACGGCATGAACAAGCCAAATACTGCGTGTTGTACCGTTACAAGTGCGAAACTGCTATGTTGTATTGTGATATTCTCGTTAAAGCGCATGCAAGCATCGTAAAACCTTAAAGAACAATGTCATTTAGCGAGATACAGCGTTCTGTACTGCAATAAGTTGGTGAAAAACTGTGAGGTTATGCAAATATCGTAATTGTGAACAAAACAGTGTAATAGAGCGTTTTTAGATACAAGTGCGAATGTTAGGTTAGGTTAAGATATGAACCGTCGTAAAACCGCATTAAACAATGTCAATTACTGAGATGCAGTGTTTTTCACCATTAAAAGTGGGGAACTGCGATATTTAATGTGAAAGCGCTTGCAACCGTCGTTAGGTTAGGCTAGGTTAGGTTAGGTTAGGTTAGGTTAGGTTAGGTTTGGTTAGGTTCGGTTAGAATAGGTTAGATTAGGTTAGGTTGGGTTGAGTTGGGTTAGGTTAGGTTAGGTTAGGTTAGGTTGGGTTAGGTTAGGTTAGGTTACGTTAGGTTAGGTTAGGTTACGTTAGGTTAGGTTAGGTTAGGTTACGTTAGGTTATGTTAGGTTAGGTTAGGTTAGGTTAGGTCAGGTAAGGTTAGGTTACGTTAGAATAGGTTAGGTTAGGTTACGTTAGGTTAGGTTAAGTTAGGTTAGGTTAGGTTTGGTTAGGTTAGGTTAGGTTAGCTTAGGTTAGGTTAGGTTGGGTTGGGTTGGGTTAGGTTAGGTTAGGTTAGGTAAGGTTTGGTTAGGTTAGGTTAGGTTAAGGTATGAACCGTCGTAAAACCGCATTAAACAATGTCACTTAGTGAGATGCAGTGTTTTTCACCTTTACAAGTTGGGAACTGTGATATCTAATGTGAAAGCGCTTGAAACCGTCGTAATGTGGTAGAAAGCAATGTAAAGTAGCGAGTAAAACGTTTTCTAACGATAGAAGTGCGAAGGTCATGTTAGGTTGAGTTATGTTAGTTTAAGCTAGGTAGCGTCGTGAAACTACCAACAACAACGTCATCTAACGAGATAGTGTTGTTTTATTGCGAGTACGAAACTGCGATAGGTGAAATGTTGTGAAAGCACACAAAACGGCATGAACAAGCCAAATACTGCGTGTTGTACCGTTACAAGTGCGAAACTGCTATGTTGTGATATTCTCGTTAAAGCGCATGCAAGCATCGTGAAACCTTAAAGAACGATGTCATTTAGCGAGATACAGCGTTCTGTACTGCAATAAGTTGGTGAAAAACTGTGAGGTTATGCAAATATCGTAATTGTGAACGAAACAGTGTAATAGAGCGTTTTTTAATACAAGTGCGAATGTTAGGTTAGGTTAAGATATGAACCGTCGTAAAACCGCATTAAACAATGTCACTTAGTGAGATGCAGTGTTTTTCACCATTACAAGTCGGGAACTGCGATATCTAATGTGAAAGCGCTTGCAAACGTCGTTAGGTTAGGTTAGGTTAGGTTACGTTAGGTTAGGTTAGGTTAGGTTTGGTTAGGTTAGGTTAGGTTAGGTTAGGTTAGGGTATGTTAGGTAAGGTTTGGTTAGGTTAGGTTAGGTTAGGTTGGTTTAGGTAAGGTTAGGTTAGGTTAAGATATGAACCGCGCTAAAACCGCATTAAACAATGTCACTTATAGAGATGCAGTGTTTTTCACCTTTACAAGTTGGGAACTGTGATATCTAATGTGAAAGCGCTTGAAACCGTCGTAATGTGGTAGAAAGCAATATAAAGTAGCGAGTAAAACGTTTTCTAACGATAGAAGTGCGAAGGTCATGTTAGGTTGAGTTATGTTAGTTTAAGCTAGGTAGCATCGTGAAACTACCAAAAACAACGTCATCTAACGAGATAGTGTTGTTTTATTGCGAGTACGAAACTGCGATACGTAAAATATTGGGAAAGCACACAAAATGGCATGAACTAGCCAGATACTGCGTCTTGTGCCGTTACAAGTGCGAAACTGCTTTATTGTGATATTCTCGTTAAAGCGCATGCAAGTATCGTGAAACCTTAAAGAACGATGTCATTTAGCGAGATACAGCGTTCTGTACTGTAATAAGTTGGTGAGAAACTGTGAGGTCAAGCAAATATCGTAATTGTGAACGAAACAGTGTAATTGAGCGTATTTAGATACAAGTGCGAATGTTAGGTTAGGTTGAGATATCAACCGTCGTAAAACCGCATTAAACAGTGTCACTTAGTGAGATGTAGTGTTTTTCAACATTACAAGTCGGGAACTACGATATCTAATGTGAAAGCGCATGAAACCGTCGTAATCTTGTAGAAAACATTGTAAAGTGGCGAGTAAAACGTTTTCTAACGATAGAAGTGCGAAGGTTAGCTTGAGTTATGTTAGTTTAAGCTATGTAGCGTCGTGAAACTACCAAAAACGACGTCATCTAACGAGATAGTGTTGTTTTATTGCGAGTATTAAACTGCGATAGGTGAAATGTTGTGAATGCACACAAAACGGCATGAACAAGCAAAATACTGCGTGTTCTACCGTTACAAGTGCGAAACTGCTATATTGTGATATTCTCGTTAAAGCGCATGCAAGCATCGTGAAACCTTAAAGAACAATGTCATTTAGCGAGATACAGCGTTCTGTACTGCAATAAGTTGGTGAAAAACTGTGAGGTTATGCAAATATCGTAATTGTGAACGAAACAGTGTAATAGAGCGTTTTTTAATACAAGTGCGAATGTTAGGTTAGGTTAAGATATGAACCGTCGTAAAACCGCATTAAACAATGTCACTTAGTGAGATGCAGTGTTTTTCACCATTACAAGTCGGGAACTGCGATATCTAATGTGAAAGCGCTTGCAAACGTCGTTAGGTTAGGTTAGGTTAGGTTACGTTAGGTTAGGTTAGGTTAGGTTTGGTTAGGTTAGGTTAGGTTAGGTTAGGTTAGGTTAGGGTATGTTAGGTAAGGTTTGGTTAGGTTAGGTTAGGTTAGGTTGGTTTAGGTAAGGTTAGGTTAGGTTAAGATATGAACCGCGCTAAAACCGCATTAAACAATGTCACTTATAGAGATGCAGTGTTTTTCACCTTTACAAGTTGGGAACTGTGATATCTAATGTGAAAGCGCTTGAAACCGTCGTAATGTTGTAGAAAGCAATGTAAAGTAGCGAGTAAAACGTTTTCTAACGATAGAAGTGCGAAGGTTATGTTAGGTTGAGTTATGTTAGTTTAAGCTAGGTAGCGTCGTGAAACCACCAAAAACGACGTCATCTAACGAGATAGTGTTGTTTTATAGCGAGTATTAAACTGCGATAGGTGAAATGTTGTGAAAGCACACAAAACGGCATGAACAAGCCAAATACTGCGTGTTCTACCGTTACAAGTGCGAAACTGCTATATTGTGATATTCTCGTTAAAGCGTATGCAAGCATCGTGAAACCTTAAAGAACAATGTCATTTAGCGAGATACAGCGTTCTGTACTGCAATAAGTTGGTGAAAAACTGTGAGGTTATGCAAATATCGTAATTGTTAACACAACAGTGTAATAGAGCGTTTTTAGATACAAGTGCGAATGTTAGGTTAGGTTAAGATATGAACCGTCGTAAAACCGCATTAAACAATGTCAATTACTGAGATGCAGTGTTTTTCACCATTAAAAGT
Source organism: Rhipicephalus microplus (assembly GCF_043290135.1). Lineage (NCBI taxonomy): Eukaryota > Metazoa > Arthropoda > Arachnida > Ixodida > Ixodidae > Rhipicephalus > Rhipicephalus microplus. Next base: position 4,469,287 of record NW_027464606.1, on the reverse strand, counting down.
GGGGAACTGCGATATTTAATGTGAAAGCGCTTGCAACCGTCGTTAGGTTAGGTTAGGTTAGGTTAGGTTAGGTTAGGTTAGGTTTGGTTAGGTTAGGTTAGGTTAGGTTAGGTTCGATTAGGTTAGGTTGGGTTGAGTTGGGTTAGGTTAGGTTAGGTTAGGTTAGGTTGGGTTAGGTTAGGTTAGGTTACGTTAGGTTAGGTTAGGTTAGGTTACGTTAGGTTAGGTTAGGTTAGGTAAGGATAATTTGGTTAGGTTAGGTAAGGTTAGGTTAGGTTAGGTTAGGTTGGGTTGGGTGTTGTTGGGTTGGGTTGGGTTGGGTTAGGTTGGGTTAGGTTAGGTTACGTTAGCTTAGGTTAGGTTAGGTTACGTTAGGTTATGTTAGGTTAGGTTAGGTTACGTTAGGTTAGGTTAGGTCAGTAAGGTTAGGTTACGTTAGAATAGGTTAGGTTAGGTTACGTTAGGTTAGGTTAAGTTAGGTTAGGTTAGGTTTGGTTAGGTTAGGTTAGGTTAGCTCAGGTTAGGTTGGGTTGGGTTGGGTTAGGTTGGGTTAGGTTAGGTTAGGTTAGGTTGGGTTAGGTTAGTTTAGGTTAGGTTAGGTTAGGTTAGGTTGGGTTGGGTTGGGTTAGGTTAGGTTAGGTTAGGTTAGGTAAGGTTAGGTTAGGTTAGGTTAGGTTAGGTTAGGTTAGGTGAAGGTATGAACCGTCGTAAAACCGCATTAAACAATGTCACTTAGTGAGATGCAGTGTTTTTCACCTTTACAAGTTGGGAACTGTGATATCTAATGTGAAAGCGCTTGAAACCGTCGTAATGTTGTAGAAAGCAATGTAAAGTAGCGAGTAAAACGTTTTCTAACGATAGAAGTGCGAAGGTCATGTTAGGTTGAATTATGTTAGTTTAAGCTAGGTAGCGTCGTGAAACTACCAAAAACAACGTCATCTAACGAGATAGTGTTGTTTTATTGCGAGTACGAAACTGCGATAGGTGAAATGTTGTGAAAGCACACAAAACGGCATGAACAAGCCAAATACTGCGTGTTGTACCGTTACAAGTGCGAAACTGCTATGTTGTGATATTCTCGTTAAAGCGCATGCAAGCATCGTGAAACCTTAAAGAACGATGTCATTTAGCGAGATACAGCGTTCTGTACTGCAATAAGTTGGTGAAAAACTGTGAGGTTATGCAAATATCCTAATTGTGAACGAAACAGTGTAATAGAGCGTTTTTTAATACAAGTGCGAATGTTAGGTTAGGTTAAGATATGAACCGTCGTAAAACCGCATTAAACAATGTCACTTAGTGAGATGCAGTGTTTTTCACCATTACAAGTCGGGAACTGCGATATCTAATGTGAAAGCGCTTGCAAACGTCGTTAGGTTAGGTTAGGTTAGGTTACGTTAGGTTAGGTTAGGTTAGGTTAGGTTTGGTTAGGTTAGGTTAGGTTAGGTTAGGTTAGGGTATGTTAGGTAAGGTTTGGTTAGGTTAGGTTAGGTTAGGTTAGGTTGGTTTAGGTAAGGTTAGGTTAGGTTAAGATATGAACCGCGCTGAAACCGCATTAAACATGTCACTTAGTGAGATGCTGTGTTTTTCACCATTACAAGTCGGGAACTGCGATATCTAATGTGAAAGCGCATGAAACCGTCGTAATCTTGTAGAAAACATTGTAAAGTAGCGAATAAAACGTTTTCTAACGATAGAAGTGCGAAGGTTCGGTTAGTTTTAGCTAGGTAGCGTCGTGAAACCACCAAAAACGATGTCATCTAACGAGATAGTGTTGTTTTATTGCGAGTACGAAACTGCGATAGGTGAAATATTGGGAAAGCACGCAAAATGGCATGAACTAGCCAGATACTGCGTCTTGTGCCGTTACAAGTGCGAAACTGCTATATTGTGATATTCTCGTTAAAGCGCATGCAAGCATCGTGAAACCTTAAAGAACAATGTCATTTAGCGAGATACAGCGTTCTGTACTGCAATAAGTTGGTGAAAAACTGTGAGGTTATGCAAATATCGTAATTGTGAACGAAACAGTGTAATAGAGCGTTTTTCAATACAAGTACGAATGTTAGGTTAGGTTAAGATATGAACCGTTGTAAAACCGCATTAAACAATGTCACTTAGTGAGATGCAGTGTTTTTCAACATTACAAGTTGGGAACTGCGATATCTAATGTGAAAGCGCTTGCAAACGTCGTTAGGTTAGGTTAGGTTAGGTTACGTTAGGTTAGGTTTGGTTAGGTTAGGTTAGGATAGGTTATGTTAGGTTAGGTTGGGTTAGGTTAGGTTAGGTTACGTTAGGTTAAGGTATGAACCGTCGTAAAACCGCAATAAACAATGTCACTTAGTGAGATGCAGTGTTTTTCACCTTTACAAGTTGGGAACTGCGATATCTAATGTGAAAGCGCTTGAAACCGTCGTAATGTTGTAGAAAGCAATGTAAAGTAGCGAGTAAAACGTTTTCTAACGATAGAAGTGCGAAGGTTATGTTAGGTTGAGTTATGTTAGTTTAAGCTAGGTAGCGTCGTGAAACCACCAAAAACGACGTCATCTAACGAGATAGTGTTGTTTTATTGCGAGTACGAAACTGCGATAGGTAAAATGTTGTGAAAGCACACAAAACGGCATGAACAAGCCAAATACTGCGTGTTGTACCGTTACAAGTGCGAAACTGCTATGTTGTATTGTGATATTCTCGTTAAAGCGCATGCAAGCATCGTAAAACCTTAAAGAACAATGTCATTTAGCGAGATACAGCGTTCTGTACTGCAATAAGTTGGTGAAAAACTGTGAGGTTATGCAAATATCGTAATTGTGAACAAAACAGTGTATTAGAGCGTTTTTAGATACAAGTGCGAATGTTAGGTTAGGTTAAGATATGAACCGTCGTAAAACCGCATTAAACAATGTCAATTACTGAGATGCAGTGTTTTTCACCATTAAAAGTGGGGAACTGCGATATTTAATGTGAAAGCGCTTGCAACCGTCGTTAGGTTAGGCTAGGTTAGGTTAGGTTAGGTTAGGTTAGGTTAGGGTAGGTTAGGTTTGGTTAGGTTAGGTTAGGTTAGGTTAGATTAGGTTAGGTTGGGTTGAGTTGGGTTAGGTTAGGTTAGGTTAGGTTAGGTTAGGTTGGGTTAGGTTAGGTTAGGTTACGTTAGGTTAGGTTAGGTTACGTTAGGTTAGGTTAGGTTAGGTTACGTTAGGTTATGTTAGGTTAGGTTAGGTTAGGTTAGGTCAGGTAAGGTTAGGTTACGTTAGAATAGGTTAGGTTAGGTTACGTTAAGTTAGGTTAAGTTAGGTTAGGTTAGGTTTGGTTAGGTTAGGTTAGGTTAGCTTAGGTTAGGTTAGGTTGGGTTGGGTTGGGTTAGGTTAGGTTAGGTTAGGTAAGGTTAGGTTAGGTTAGGTTAGGTTAAGGTATGAACCGTCGTAAAACCGCATTAAACAATGTCACTTAGTGAGATGCAGTGTTTTTCACCTTTACAAGTTGGGAACTGTGATATCTAATGTGAAAGCGCTTGAAACCGTCGTAATGTGGTAGAAAGCAATGTAAAGTAGCGAGTAAAACGTTTTCTAACGATAGAAGTGCGAAGGTCATGTTAGGTTGAGTTATGTTAGTTTAAGCTAGGTAGCGTCGTGAAACTACCAACAACAACGTCATCTAACGAGATAGTGTTGTTTTATTGCGAGTACGAAACTGCGATAGGTGAAATGTTGTGAAAGCACACAAAACGGCATGAACAAGCCAAATACTGCGTGTTGTACCGTTACAAGTGCGAAACTGCTATGTTGTAATATTCTCGTTAAAGCGCATGCAAGCATCGTGAAACCTTAAAGAACGATGTCATTTAGCGAGATACAGCGTTCTGTACTGCAATAAGTTGGTGAAAAACTGTGAGGTTATGCAAATATCGTAATTGTGAACGAAACAGTGTAATAGAGCGTTTTTTAATACAAGTGCGAATGTTAGGTTAGGTTAAGATATGAACCGTCGTAAAACCGCATTAAACAATGTCACTTAGTGAGATGCAGTGTTTTTCACCATTACAAGTCGGGAACTGCGATATCTAATGTGAAAGCGCTTGCAAACGTCGTTAGGTTAGGTTAGGTTAGGTTAGGTTAGGTTAGGTTACGTTAGGTTAGGTTTGGTTAGGTTAGGTTACCCTATTGGAAAAATTGCCATGGTGGATACTGGAAAACATGGTGGGCGTAGTGGAAATAATAGTGGGCATGGTGGAAATAATAGTGGGCATGGTGGAAATTATGATGGCTATGGTGGGACGTAGTGGAAAATATGGTGGTTATGCCGGGACATACTGGGTGGTATGGTGTACAGATGATGGGTAAAGTGGAAATGATGGTGGAAAGCAGAGGCTAGATAGTGGGCAATAATGGGACACTCTGCCCACCATTGCGATAATGCTGGGAAGCCCTAAGCATATGGTGGGTGGTGCTTATTATGGTGGGCTACATGGTGTACCAAGCTGAGAAGCTCTGCCCACCATCGCGATAATGCTGGGAAGCAGTAAGCAGATGACGGGTGGGCTTATAATGGCGGGCAAATTATATTGCCACGAGGAATTGTTAAGGCGCAGTACAACGCAGACGTTGTTAAAAGAGGAACGCTGACGGCATCGCTACGACTCATGAAGCCCGCCGGAAGGCACGAGCCGGCCCAGCCTGTGCACGAGCTGCTACCGAGCAGCGGAAAAGAAGAGAAGAGGAGGACGACGAGCGTTCGCTGCTTTCTCCCAGCTACTGTGTAGTTCTTTTGGCTTTGGGCACAAGTTCGCCCTTATTAAACCTTGTAAATAGGACGTCCCGGTTGTGAGGTTGTTATATCCGTTACATTTTCTGGTGGAGGAGCTGGGTACATGATTCCGAGCCCCACGCAAGAGCGAAGTCCAAGCACTGACCAGCCGCAACCAGTGGAGCTTACACCGGTGCACCAACGAGTCAGCCGCCGTATCCGAGGAGAGTTGCCAGAATTTGGGCCACTCCCTTCTGTATCAAGGGCATCGGTGACGGAGACAAGCGCCGCCACCACCATGACGAGCCAAGTTACGCCGGCACAACTCATCGTAAGCCAACCGGTCATCCCAAAGGTGTTTCATGGTGACCCATACGAGGACGCCGAAGACTGGTTAGAGCATTTCGAGAGAGTGGGAAATCTAAATCAGTGGAACGAGGAAGGCAAGCTGCGTAACGTCTACATTGCGTTGGAAGACTCTGCACGAGTGTGGTACGAAAACCACGAGGCATCTCTGACGTCGTGGCAAGAGTTTCGGCGGCAGCTACTGAGTACGTTCGCCAACAGTGATCGCCGGGAAAAGGCGGAAGCAGCTCTCCGCACACGGATTCAACGAACGAACGAAACTGTCGCGATGTACATCGAAGACATGTCCCGCCTTTTCAAGCGAGCTGATCCTGGCATGACGGAAGACAAGAAAGTGCGCCACCTCATGCACGGGGTAAAGCAAGAATTGTTCGCGGGACTCATCCGCAATCCGCCCCGTACTGTTGCTGAGTTTCGGTCGGAAGCAACAACCATCGAAACGACGCTTCAGCAAAGAGCCCGACAGTACAACCGCGACGTAGCCGGTGCATCCGCAGGAGTCTACTCAGCAGGCGTCGTGGATAATCTTGACACATTGCGCGAGCTCGTCCGGTCTGTTGTCAGGGAAGAATTAAGGAAACTGCAGTCACCTGATGTCACCCCCGAGCTGTCTCTTGCTGAAGTTGTCCGAGACGAAATTCGACAGGCCATGCGGGAGCCGCGGAGTGATGTGCCGGCGACACGACGGGCGGTAACGTACTCCGAGGTGCTCAGGCGACCTACTCTGCACTGTTCGCCGATCGAGACACCAAGTACTTATGTGCAGACAATGCGCAGCCCGCCTGAAATCGTAGAGGCAACACGCACTCCACCTCGTGCGAGAGAGATGATGCCACGGAAGAGCGATGTGTGGCGAGATGCCACACGTAGGCCCTTGTGTTTCCACTGTGGAGAGGCTGGCCACCTGTACCGATTCTGCCGATATCGTCAAGCTGGTCTTAGGGGATTCGCCATCAATGCACCGTGTCCGCGAAACGGCGAAAGACCTTCCGAGATTGAAGAATACCTATGCTCACGTCGGGAATTTGACCCGCCTCGTCGTCATCAACCACGCTCACCATCCCCTATGCGCTACCGCTCGTCTAGCCCACGTCCCTTCCCAAGCACGTCTAGGCAGCGTTCGCCTAGCCCAAATCCGGGAAACTGAAGAGGGCGACCTGTGGAGGCGAGGCCGCTGGCGACTTGGGATGTGAAGATCCTCCACTGCGGTACGAGCCTGATAACGACGACTGTTTCCAGGTAAAGGAGTGCAGTACAGAGAAAATTACTTCAGACTTGCCGTTGGTGATTGACGGACTAGAGCTCAATGCTTTGATCGATACTGGTGCGGATTATTCTGTGATAAGTTACGAATTAGCGAAGCGACTCAAGAAAGTTCTGACCGAATGGGGTGGACCTCAAGTACGTACTGCAGGTGGTCACCTCATAACCCCTTCCGGCCGATGTACCGCAAGGGTCATGATACGGGGCTTCACTTACGTCGGTGACTTTGTCGTCCTGCCTGTGTGCTCGAGGGAAGTGATACTGGGAATGGATTTCCTACAAGCTAATGGTGCGATTATCAATTTACAGAGGTCGAGCGTGTCCTTTTCGACGGAGCAAGCTTTAAAGGTAGCACGATCAGATGAACGATGTACCACTCCACTGCGCGTCGTCGACGATGATGTGACTGTACCGCCACGGAGCAGTATAATGGTTCTCGTGCATAATGATGCATTCAGCGACTACGAGGGTGTGGCGGAGAGCAACGTGGATGTTTTCTTGAAAAGAGGCGTTTGTGTGGCACGAGGGATTATCCAGCTGCGAAACGGGTGCACAGACATCCTCTTGACGAATTTCGGTAACGAATTCCAGCACATCGCAAAAGGGACGGCAATAGCGTTTCTTCATGAGTTCTGTGAAGTGACAGAAATATGCAGTCTTGAAACGACGTCACCGAATGTGAAACTTCCATCTGATGCCTGCGACACAATATACGTAAATCCTAATCTTTCAGAGATTCAACGTCAACAGCTATACGACCTCGTGCGGGAATTTGGCAGCTGTTTCTCCAACAGTTCAAAGGTACGGCGCACGAGCATTACAAAACACAGGATCATAACGGACGAGACAACCAGGCCGGTATGCCAGCACCCGTATCGTGTTTCCCCTAAGGAAAGGGAAGTCATCAAGAAGCAGGTACGAGAAATGCTTGAAGATGATGTTATCCAGCCTTCTAACAGCCCGTGGTCATCTCCCGTGGTGCTTGTCAAGAAGAAGGATAACACGCTACGGTTTTGTGTCGACTACAGGAAACTGAATGCTGTGACTAAACGGGATGTATATCCCCTTCCACGCATCGACGACACGTTAGATCGACTTCGGTGTGCCAAGTTCTTCTCATCACTAGATCTGAAAAGTGGATACTGGCAGATCGAGGTTGATGAACGTGATCGCGAAAAGACTGCTTTTGTTACCCCGGACGGACTTTACGAATTTAAGGCTCTCCCGTTTGGTCTCTGTTGTGCGCCGGCAACGTTCCAACGCATGATGGACACTGTGCTTTCCGGATTGAAGTGGCAGTGTTGCCTAGTGTACCTAGACGACGTGGTCATCTTCGCGGCTACATTTGAGGAGCACATCAAGCGCCTTCGGTCAGTGTTAGAGGCAATCCGTTCGGCAGATTTGACAATCAAGCCAGAGAAGTGCCGATTAGCTTTCGAAGAGCTTCGTTTTCTTGGGCATGTCGTCAGCGCCCAAGGTGTTCGCCCTGATCCTGATAAGACGGCCGCCGTCGCAAGGTTTCCGGTGCCAACAGACAAAAAGTCAGTACGGAGATTTCTAGGTCTATGTGCGTACTATAGACGATTTGTGAGAAATTTTTCAAAGATCGCAGAACCCTTAACGAGACTTACGAGAGAAGATGTGCCTTTCCAGTGGCAAAACGAGCAACAAAGCGCCTTCAACGAATTGAGAAAGAGGTTAGAAAACCCCCCGATTCTTTCTCACTTTGATGAGACAGCCGACACGGAAATACACACAGATGCCAGTAACATCGGCCTTGGATGCGTTCTAATACAGTGGCAGAAAGGTGAAGAAAAAGTGATAGCTTATGCCAGTCGGACTCTAACAAAAGCAGAGACAAACTATTCGGCCACGGAAAAAGAATGCCTTGCCGTCGTCTGGGCCATCAGTAAATTTCGGCCGTACCTATATGGTAGACCATTCAAGGCAGTCAGCGATCACCATGCGCTTTGCTGGCTGGCGAACATAAAGGAACCATCTGGACGACTAGCAAGGTGGAGCCTCAGACTGCAAGAATACGATATAACCGTCGTATACCGATCTGGCAAAAAACATACCGATGCCGACTGTTTGTCACGGGCTCCTACAGACACACCACTATCAGAAGAAGACGACTTTCCGTTCGTAGGAATTGTCGAGACCACTCAAATAGCCGAACTCCAACGTACAGACAAAGAATTACTCCCGCTTATCGAACACCTGCAAGGAATTGACGTACAAGTACCCCGTATATTTTCTCGAAGCCTCGCATTGTTCTGCCTCCGAGGAAACGTTCTCTACAAGAGAAACTTCAAGCCCAACCGCGAAAAGTTCCTGCTTGTCGTTCCAGCAACTATGCGACAAGAAATACTTCGAGCGTGTCACGATGAGCCCACATCTGGACATTTGGGTGTGACGCGAACGCTTGCAAGGATCAGTCTCCATTATTATTGGCCCAAGCTACTAGCTTCAGTGCAACACTACGTCAAAACATGCCGCGAGTGCCAAAGACGAAAAACACCACGTTCTAAACCAGCGGGCCTTCTACAACCTATAGATCCACCGAAAGCGCCTTTCCGCCAAGTTGGAATGGACCTCCTTGGACCCTTCCCGACATCTTTACTCGGCAAGAAATGGATCGTTGTGGCCACTGATTATTTAACTAGATACGCCGAAACAGACTCTTTGGAACGAGGAACGGCAGCAGAAGTGGCCCAATTCTTCGTACACAAAATAGTCCTGCGACATGGCGCTCCAACGGTTGTAATCACCGATCGCGGAACGGCTTTCACGGCGCAACTTTTGAAGTGCCTGCTCAACATGACTCACACTGTTCATAGGAAAACCACTGCATATCATCCTCAATGCAATGGCCTGACCGAACGCCTTAACAGAACTTTAGCGGACATGATATCCATGTATGTGGATGTCGAGCACAAAAAGTGGGACGAAATTTTACCATACGTCACTTTCGCCTACAATACGGCTGTGCAAGAGACCACCAAAATCACCCCATTTGAACTAGTTTACGGTCGTGCTGTTACCACAACACTGGATGCTATGTTACCAATAGACCAAGATGACTACCCCCCCGATCTTGACGACTTTCTACAAAGAGCGGAAGAAGCCCGCCAGTTAGCAAGATACCGAATACGCCACCAACACCGCATCGATGCCGACCGCTACAACCGAGGAAGACTTGACACGCGATATGACGTTGGCGACAAAGTGTGGATATGGACTCCAGTACGACGACGAGGCCTCTCCGAAAAACTCATTTCACGGTATTTTGGCCCCTACGAGATCGTACAGCGACACAATGACCTCGTCTACGAAGTCAAGCCTGCAGGCCACCTGCATTCGAGGCGACGCAATCCCACGGAGCGTGTACACATTGTACGGATGAAACCGTACTACGACCGATTCCAAACCTAGCCACCCCAATACCTTGACGTACTGCAACCTCATTTTTACAAACTTGCACACAAAAAAAAAAAAAAAAAACAGCCTCATCGCAAGCATCGGGGCGATGCCGCTTGAGAGGGGGGATAATGCCACGAGGAATTGTTAAGGCGCAGTACAACGCAGACGTTGTTAAAAGAGGAACGCTGACGGCATCGCTACGACTCATGAAGCCCGCCGGAAGGCACGAGCCGGCCCAGCCTGTGCACGAGCTGCTACCGAGCAGCGGAAAAGAAGAGAAGAGGAGGACGACGAGCGTTCGCTGCTTTCTCCCAGCTACTGTGTAGTTCTTTTGGCTTTGGGCACAAGTTCGCCCTTATTAAACCTTGTAAATAGGACGTCCCGGTTGTGAGGTTGTTATATCCGTTACAATATAGTGTACCAAGCTGGGATCTGTACACTACATGTTCTACCATCATGATTTCCACCAAAGGTTAGGCCTACTGACCGAGCCCGTACAATTGTGTTATCCGTGCTTCCGGGTTTCAGAATACACGATTATGACGATTAAGTATGACAACAGAGCGCAGCCATATGGGATCAATTAACCTAAATGAAGCATTTTTCATTGTGTATGGTGTTCGCTCAAGAAGCAACAAACATCGATGTGACGCGATTAAAGCACTCCCAGAGAACATAATTAAGTGTCTTCTCACCGACAGCCGCCGGTCGCACTCGCCGGCACTTCTCTAGCTTTTGTACGAGAACTCAGACGTGGCAATTCGTGTGCTTGGTGAACCATTATGATAGCGTAATGTTTCCGGTACACTGCATTCGTTTTGGCCAAGCCGTTATGTAGTTGTTGCTTTAGCGAAAGAGCAACAGCATTGCGCTGGCACGACCACCCTCTACATTGCGCGAAAAGCATCCCAATACTCAATCAAATAAATTAGGCGGGCGTATCTATGAAATGAGCCTAGAAGCGTCATAAAGCGTGAGCAGATGTCGCCCTTTAGAACGAGCGCGAAACGGATATTAAACTTGGCAGACCCCGCCGGTAAACTGTTGCTGCTCCCCAGTCCACTTGGTTTTTTTTCCTTTAAGTTGTGAATTGTAAAAAAAAAATAGCACTAGTGCCAATAACATAGTGGCAATCGTTACAGGGCGCAGTTGCTTGTGTTTAATAAATGTGCAATTTTTAGTAGCAGGTGTAGATCTTGTCTATGTTGTGTACACGACAAACATAACTTAAGTTGAACCTTAAGTTTGTACGCCAACTAAGTATTTAACACGCAACTATCGTCATGTTGGTGTGGCGTAGTGGTTAGCGTCTTCGAATGGGAATCCGCAGGTTGCACGTTCGATCCTCCGTGGCGCCTTGTTTTTTTTTTTTTTTTACGGGACGAGTGTTTTTTTATACCGTTTTTATAGAATTCTTTTTTATTTTTTGTGGCAGCTCGTCACGGTGATTCTGACGTCATTTTGCGCTCAAGTGTTGCCGGCACTGCAGCACCCACCATACCCACCATGCGCCATGGTGGGTGTTTCCCACCATTCACCCACTACATTAATCCACTATAATGGTGGGTGGTGGTTTCCACCATGCCCACCATTCGTTTTTTCCCGATAGGGTAGGTTAGGTTATGTTAGGTTAGGTTGGGTTAGGTTAGGTTAGGTTACGTTAGGTTAAGGTATGAACCGTCGTAAAACCGCAATAAACAATGTCACTTAGTGAGATGCAGTGTTTTTCACCTTTACAAGTTGGGAACTGCGATATCTAATGTGAAAGCGCTTGAAACCGTCGTAATGTTGTAGAAAGCAATGTAAAGTAGCGAGTAAAACGTTTTCTAACGATAGAAGTGCGAAGGTTATGTTAGGTTGAGTTATGTTAGTTTAAGCTAGGTAGCGTCGTGAAACCACCAAAAACGACGTCATCTAACGAGATAGTGTTGTTTTATTGCGAGTACGAAACTGCGATAGGTAAAATGTTGTGAAAGCACACAAAACGGCATGAACAAGCCAAATACTGCGTGTTGTACCGTTACAAGTGCGAAACTGCTATGCTGTATTGTGATATTCTCGTTAAAGCGCATGCAAGCATCGTAAAACCTTAAAGAACAATGTCATTTAGCGAGATACAGCGTTCTGTACTGCAATAAGTTGGTGAAAAACTGTGAGGTTATGCAAATATCGTAATTGTGAACAAAACAGTGTAATAGAGCGTTTTTAGATACAAGTGCGAATGTTAGGTTAGGTTAAGATATGAACCGTCGTAAAACCGCATTAAACAATGTCAATTACTGAGATGCAGTGTTTTTCACCATTAAAAGTGGGGAACTGCGATATTTAATGTGAAAGCGCTTGCAACCGTCGTTAGGTTAGGCTAGGTTAGGTTAGGTTAGGTTAGGTTAGGTTAGGTTAGGTTAGGTTTGGTTAGGTTAGGTTAGGTTAGGTTAGATTAGGTTAGGTTGGGTTGAGTTGGGTTAGGTTAGGTTAGGTTAGGTTGGGTTGGGTTAGGTTAGGTTAGGTTACGTTAGGTTAGGTTAGGTTACGTTAGGTTAGGTTAGGTTAGGTTACGTTAGGTTATGTTAGGTTAGGTTAGGTTAGGTTAGGTCAGGTAAGGTTAGGTTACGTTAGAATAGGTTAGGTTAGGTTACGTTAAGTTAGGTTAAGTTAGGTTAGGTTAGGTTTGGTTAGGTTAGGTTAGGTTAGCTTAGGTTAGGTTAGGTTGGGTTGGGTTGGGTTAGGTTAGGTTAGGTTAGGTAAGGTTAGGTTAGGTTAGGTTAGGTTAAGGTATGAACCGTCGTAAAACCGCATTAAACAATGTCACTTAGTGAGATGCAGTGTTTTTCACCTTTACAAGTTGGGAACTGTGATATCTAATGTGAAAGCGCTTGAAACCGTCGTAATGTGGTAGAAAGCAATGTAAAGTAGCGAGTAAAACGTTTTCTAACGATAGAAGTGCGAAGGTCATGTTAGGTTGAGTTATGTTAGTTTAAGCTAGGTAGCGTCGTGAAACTACCAACAACAACGTCATCTAACGAGATAGTGTTGTTTTATTGCGAGTACGAAACTGCGATAGGTGAAATGTTGTGAAAGCACACAAAACGGCATGAACAAGCCAAATACTGCGTGTTGTACCGTTACAAGTGCGAAACTGCTATGTTGTAATATTCTCGTTAAAGCGCATGCAAGCATCGTGAAACCTTAAAGAACGATGTCATTTAGCGAGATACAGCGTTCTGTACTGCAATAAGTTGGTGAAAAACTGTGAGGTTATGCAAATATCGTAATTGTGAACGAAACAGTGTAATAGAGCGTTTTTTAATACAAGTGCGAATGTTAGGTTAGGTTAAGATATGAACCGTCGTAAAACCGCATTAAACAATGTCACTTAGTGAGATGCAGTGTTTTTCACCATTACAAGTCGGGAACTGCGATATCTAATGTGAAAGCGCTTGCAAACGTCGTTAGGTTAGGTTAGGTTAGGTTAGGTTAGGTTACGTTAGGTTAGGTTTGGTTAGGTTAGGTTATGTTAGGTTATGTTAGGTTAGGTTGGGTTAGGTTAGGTTAGGTTACGTTAGGTTAAGGTATGAACCGTCGTAAAACCGCAATAAACAATGTCACTTAGTGAGATGCAGTGTTTTTCACCTTTACAAGTTGGGAACTGCGATATCTAATGTGAAAGCGCTTGAAACCGTCGTAATGTTGTAGAAAGCAATGTAAAGTAGCGAGTAAAACGTTTTCTAACGATAGAAGTGCGAAGGTTATGTTAGGTTGAGTTATGTTAGTTTAAGCTAGGTAGCGTCGTGAAACCACCAAAAACGACGTCATCTAACGAGATAGTGTTGTTTTATTGCGAGTACGAAACTGCGATAGGTAAAATGTTGTGAAAGCACACAAAACGGCATGAACAAGCCAAATACTGCGTGTTGTACCGTTACAAGTGCGAAACTGCTATGTTGTATTGTGATATTCTCGTTAAAGCGCATGCAAGCATCGTAAAACCTTAAAGAACAATGTCATTTAGCGAGATACAGCGTTCTGTACTGCAATAAGTTGGTGAAAAACTGTGAGGTTATGCAAATATCGTAATTGTGAACAAAACAGTGTAATAGAGCGTTTTTAGATACAAGTGCGAATGTTAGGTTAGGTTAAGATATGAACCGTCGTAAAACCGCATTAAACAATGTCAATTACTGAGATGCAGTGTTTTTCACCATTAAAAGTGGGGAACTGCGATATTTAATGTGAAAGCGCTTGCAACCGTCGTTAGGTTAGGCTAGGTTAGGTTAGGTTAGGTTAGGTTAGGTTAGGTTAGGTTAGGTTAGGTTTGGTTAGGTTAGGTTAGGTTAGGTTAGATTAGGTTAGGTTGGGTTGAGTTGGGTTAGGTTAGGTTAGGTTAGGTTAGGTTGGGTTAGGTTAGGTTAGGTTACGTTAGGTTAGGTTAGGTTACGTTAGGTTAGGTTAGGTTAGGTTACGTTAGGTTATGTTAGGTTAGGTTAGGTTAGGTTAGGTCAGGTAAGGTTAGGTTACGTTAGAATAGGTTAGGTTAGGTTACGTTAGGTTAGGTTAAGTTAGGTTAGGTTAGGTTTGGTTAGGTTAGGTTAGGTTAGCTTAGGTTAGGTTAGGTTGGGTTGGGTTGGGTTAGGTTAGGTTAGGTTAGGTAAGGTTAGGTTAGGTTAGGTTAGGTTAAGGTATGAACCGTCGTAAAACCGCATTAAACAATGTCACTTAGTGAGATGCAGTGTTTTTCACCTTTACAAGTTGGGAACTGTGATATCTAATGTGAAAGCGCTTGAAACCGTCGTAATGTGGTAGAAAGCAAAGTAGCGAGTAAAACGTTTTCTAACGATAGAAGTGCGAAGGTCATGTTAGGTTGAGTTATGTTAGTTTAAGCTAGGTAGCGTCGTGAAACTACCAACAACAACGTCATCTAACGAGATAGTGTTGTTTTATTGCGAGTACGAAACTGCGATAGGTGAAATGTTGTGAAAGCACACAAAACGGCATGAACAAGCCAAATACTGCGTGTTGTACCGTTACAAGTGCGAAACTGCTATGTTGTGATATTCTCGTTAAAGCGCATGCAAGCATCGTGAAACCTTAAAGAACGATGTCATTTAGCGAGATACAGCGTTCTGTACTGCAATAAGTTGGTGAAAAACTGTGAGGTTATGCAAATATCGTAATTGTGAACGAAACAGTGTAATAGAGCGTTTTTTAATACAAGTGCGAATGTTAGGTTAGGTTAAGATATGAACCGTCGTAAAACCGCATTAAACAATGTCACTTAGTGAGATGCAGTGTTTTTCACCATTACAAGTCGGGAACTGCGATATCTAATGTGAAAGCGCTTGCAAACGTCGTTAGGTTAGGTTAGGTTAGGTTAGGTTAGGTTAGGTTAGGTTTGGTTAGGTTAGGTTAGGTTAGGTTAGGTTAGGGTATGTTAGGTAAGGTTTGGTTAGGTTAGGTTAGGTTAGGTTGGTTTAGGTAAGGTTAGGTTAGGTTAAGATATGAACCGCGCTAAAACCGCATTAAACAATGTCACTTAGTGAGATGCTGTGTTTTTCACCTTTACAAGTTGGGAACTGCGATATCTAATGTGAAAGCGCTTGAAACCGTCGTAATCTTGTAGAAAACATTGTAAAGTAGCGAATAAAACGTTTTCTAACGATAGAAGTGCGAAGGTTAGCTTGAGTTATGTTAGTTTAAGCTATGTAGCGTCGTGAAACTACCAAAAACGACGTCATCTAACGAGATAGTGTTGTTTTATTGCGAGTATTAAACTGCGATAGGTGAAATGTTGTGAATGCACACAAAACGGCATGAACAAGCCAAATACTGCGTGTTCTACCGTTACAAGTGCGAAACTGCTATATTGTGACATTCTCGGTGAAGCGCATGCAAGTATCGTGAAACCTTAAAGAACGATGTCATTTAGCGAGATACAGCGTTCTGTACTGTAATAAGTTGGTGAGAAACTGTGAGGTCAAGCAAATATCGTAATTGTGAACGAAACAGTGTAATTGAGCGTCTTTAGATACAAGTGCGAATGTTAGGTTAGGTTGACATATCAACCGTCGTAAAACCGCATTAAACAATGTCAGTGAGATGTAGTGTTTTTCAACATTACAAGTCGGGAACTACGATATCTAATGTGAAAGCGCATGAAACCGTCGTAATCTTGTAGAAAACATTGTAAATTGGCGAATAAAACGTTTTCTAACGATAGAAGTGCGAAGGTTAGGTTAGGTTAGGTTAGTTTAAGCTAGGTAGCGTCGTGAAACTACCAAAAACGACGTCATCTAACGAGATAGTGTTGTTTTATAGCGAGTATTAAACTGCGATAGGTGAAACGTTGTGAATGCACACAAAACGGCATGAACAAGCCAAATACTGCGTGTTCTACTGTTACAAGTGCGAAACTGCTATATTGTGATATTCTCGTCAAAGCGCATGCAAGCATCGTGAAACCTTAAAGAACAATGTCATTTAGCGAGATACAGCGTTCTGTACTGCAATAAGTTGGTGAAAAACTGTGAGGTTATGCAAATATCGTAATTGTGAACGAAACAGTGTAATAGAGCGTTTTTCAATACAAGTACGAATGTTAGGTTAGGTTAAGATATGAACCGTCGTAAAACCGCATTAAACAATGTCACTTAGTGAGATGCAGTGTTTTTCACCATTACAAGTTGGGAACTGCGATATCTAATGTGAAAGCGCTTGCAAACGTCGTTAGGTTAGGTTAGGTTAGGTTAGGTTAGGTTAGGTTAGGTTAGGTTAGGTTTGGTTAGGTTAGGTTAGGTTATGTTAGGTTAGGTTGGGTTAGGTTAGGTTAAGTTACGTTAGGTTAGGTTGGGTTAGGTTAGGTTAGGTTACGTTAGGTTAGGTTAGGTTACGTTAGGTTAGGTTAGGTTAGGTTACGTTAGGTTAGGTTAGGTTAGGTAAGGTTAGGTTAGGTTAGGTTAGGTGTGGTTGAGTGTTGTTGGGTTGGGTTGGGTTGGGTTAGGTAGGGTTAGGTTAGGTTAGGTTACGTTAGGTTAGGTTAGGTTAGGTTACGTTAGGTTATGTTAGGTTAGGTTAGGTTACGTTAGGTTAGGTTAGGTCAGGTAAGGTTAGGTTACGTTAGAATAGGTTAGGTTACGTTAGGTTAGGTTAAGTTAGGTTAGGTTAGGTTTGGTTAGGTTAGCTTAGGTTAGCTTAGGTTAGGTTAGGTTGGGTTGGGTTGGGTTAGGTTGGGTTAGGTTAGGTTAGGTTAGGTTAGGTTGGGTTAGGTTAGTTTAGGTTAGGTTAGGTTAGGTTGGGTTGGGTTGGGTTAGGTTGGGTTAGGTTAGGTAAGGTTAGGTTAGGTTAGGTTAGGTTAGGTTAAGGTATGAACCGTCGTAAAACCGCATTAAACAATGTCACTTAGTGAGATGCAGTGTTTTTCACCTTTACAAGTTGGGAACAGTGATATCTAATGTGAAAGCGCTTGAAACCGTCGTAATGTTGTAGAAAGCAATGTAAAGTAGCGAGTAAAACGTTTACTAACGATAGAAGTGCTAAGGTCATGTTAGTTTGAGTTATGTTAGTTTAAGCTAGGTAGCGTCGTGAAACTACCAAAAACAACGTCATCTAACGAGATAGTGTTGTTTTATTGCGAGTACGAAACTGCGATAGGTGAAATGTTGTGAAAGCACACAAAACGGCATGAACAAGCCAAATACTGCGTGTTGTACCGTTACAAGTACGAAACTGCTATGTTGTGATATTCTCGTTAAAGCGCATGAAAGCATCGTGAAACCTTAAAGAACGATGTCATTTAGCGGGATACAGCGTTCTGTACTGCAATAAGTTGGTGAAAAACTGTGAGGTTATGCAAATATCCTAATTCTGAACGAAACAGTGTATTAGAGCGTTTTTTAATACAAGTGCGAATGTTAGGTTAGGTTAAGATATGAACCGTCGTAAAACCGCATTAATCAATGTCACTTAGTGAGATGCAGTGTTTTTCACCATTACAAGTCGGGAACTGCGATATCTAATGTGAAAGCGCTTGCAAACGTCGTTAGGTTAGGTTAGGTTAGCTTAGGTTAGGTTAGGTTACGTTAGGTTAGGTTAGGTTAGGTTTGGTTAGGTTAGGTTAGGTTAGGTTAGGGTATGTTAGGTAAGATTTGGTTAGGTTAGGTTAGGTTGGTTTAGGTAAGGTTAGGTTAGGTTAAGATATGAACCGCGCTAAAACCGCATTAAACAATGTCACTTAGTGAGATGCTGTGTTTTTCACCATTACAAGTCGGGAACTGCGATATCTAATGTGAAAGCGCATGAAACCGTCGTAATCTTGTAGAAAACATTGTAAAGTAGCGAATAAAACGTTTTCTAACGATAGAAGTGCGAAGGTTCGGTTAGTTTGAGTTATGTTAGTTTAAGCTAGGTAGCGTCGTGAAACCACCAAAAACGACGTCATCTAACGAGATAGTGTTGTTTTAATGCGAGTACGAAACTGCGATAGGTAAAATGTTGTGAAAGCACACAAAACGGCATGAACAAGCCAAATACTGCGTGTTGTACCGTTACAAGTGCGAAACTGCTATATTGTGATATTCTCGTTAAAGCGCATGCAAGCATCGTAAAACCTTAAAGAACAATGTCATTTAGCGAGATACAGCGTTCTGTACTGCAATAGGTTGGTGAAAAACTGTGAGGTTATGCAAATATCGTAAATGTGAACAAAACAGTGTAATAGAGCGTTTTTAGATACAAGTGCGAATGTTAGGTTAGGTTAAGATATGAACCGTCGTAAAACCGCATTAAACAATGTCAATTACTGAGATGCAGTGTTTTTCACCATTAAAAGTGGGGAACTGCGATATTTAATGTGAAAGCGCTTGCAACCGTCGTTAGGTTAGGCTAGGTTAGGTTAGGTTAGGTTAGGTTAGGTTAGGTTAGGTTAGGTTAGGTTTGGTTAGGTTAGGTTAGGTTAGATTAGGTTAGGTTGGGTTGAGTTGGGTTAGGTTAGGTTAGGTTAGGTTAGGTTGGGTTAGGTTAGGTTAGGTTACGTTAGGTTAGGTTAGGTTACGTTAGGTTAGGTTAGGTTAGGTTATGTTAGGTTATGTTAGGTTAGGTTACGTTAGGTTAGGTTAGGTCAGGTAAGGTTAGGTTACGTTAGAATAGGTTAGGTTAGGTTACGTTAGGTTAGGTTAAGTTAGGTTAGGTTAGGTTTGGTTAGGTTAGGTTAGGTTAGCTTAGGTTAGGTTAGGTTGGGTTGGGTTGGGTTAGGTTGGGTTGGGTTGGGTTAGGTTAGGTTAGGTTAGGTAAGGTTAGGTTAGGTTAGGTTAGGTTAAGGTATGAACCGTCGTAAAACCGCATTAAACAATGTCACTTAGTGAGATGCAGTGTTTTTCACCTTTACAAGTTGGGAACTGTGATATCTAATGTGAAAGCGCTTGAAACCGTCGTAATGTGGTAGAAAGCAATGTAAAGTAGCGAGTAAAACGTTTTCTAACGATAGAAGTGCGAAGGTCATGTTAGGTTGAGTTATGTTAGTTTAAGCTAGGTAGCGTCGTGAAACTACCAACAACAACGTCATCTAACGAGATAGTGTTGTTTTATTGCGAGTACGAAACTGCGATAGGTGAAATGTTGTGAAAGCACACAAAACGGCATGAACAAGCCAAATACTGCGTGTTGTACCGTTACAAGTGCGAAACTGCTATGTTGTGATATTCTCGTTAAAGCGCATGAAAGCATCGTGAAACCTTAAAGAACGATGTCATTTAGCGAGATACAGCGTTCTGTACTGCAATAAGTTGGTGAAAAACTGTGAGGTTATGCAAATATCCTAATTCTGAACGAAACAGTGTATTAGAGCGTTTTTTAATACAAGTGCGAATGTTAGGTTAGGTTAAGATATGAACCGTCGTAAAACCGCATTAATCAATGTCACTTAGTGAGATGCAGTGTTTTTCACCATTACAAGTCGGGAACTGCGATATCTAATGTGAAAGCGCTTGCAAACGTCGTTAGGTTAGGTTAGGTTAGCTTAGGTTAGGTTAGGTTACGTTAGGTTAGGTTAGGTTAGGTTTGGTTAGGTTAGGTTAGGGTATGTTAGGTAAGATTTGGTTAGGTTAGGTTAGGTTAGGTTGGTTTAGGTAAGGTTAGGTTAGGTTAAGATATGAACCGCGCTAAAACCGCATTAAACAATGTCACTTAGTGAGATGCTGTGTTTTTCACCATTACAAGTCGGGAACTGCGATATCTAATGTGAAAGCGCATGAAACCGTCGTAATCTTGTAGAAAACATTGTAAAGTAGCGAATAAAACGTTTTCTAACGATAGAAGTGCGAAGGTTCGGTTAGTTTGAGTTATGTTAGTTTAAGCTAGGTAGCGTCGTGAAACCACCAAAAACGACGTCATCTAACGAGATAGTGTTGTTTTAATGCGAGTACGAAACTGCGATAGGTAAAATGTTGTGAAAGCACACAAAACGGCATGAACAAGCCAAATACTGCGTGTTGTACCGTTACAAGTGCGAAACTGCTATGTTGTGATATTCTCGTTAAAGCGCATGCAAGCATCGTGAAACCTTAAAGAACGATGTCATTTAGCGAGATACAGCGTTCTGTACTGCAATAAGTTGGTGAAAAACTGTGAGGTTATGCAAATATCGTAATTGTGAACGAAACAGTGTAATAGAGCGTTTTTTAATACAAGTGCGAATGTTAGGTTAGGTTAAGATATGAACCGTCGTAAAACCGCATTAAACAATGTCACTTAGTGAGATGCAGTGTTTTTCACCATTACAAGTCGGGAACTGCGATATCTAATGTGAAAGCGCTTGCAAACGTCGTTAGGTTAGGTTAGGTTAGGTTAGGTTAGGTTAGGTTAGGTTAGGTTAGGTTAGGTTTGGTTAGGTTAGGTTAGGTTAGGGTATGTTAGGTAAGGTTTGGTTAGGTTAGGTTAGGTTAGGTTGGTTTAGGTAAAAACACTGCATCTCAGTAATTGACATTGTTTAATGCGGTTTTACGACGGTTCATATCTTAACCTAACCTAACATTCGCACTTGTATCTAAAAACGCTCTATTACACTGTTGTGTTAACAATTACGATATTTGCATAACCTCACAGTTTTTCACCAACTTATTGCAGTACAGAACGCTGTATCTCGCTAAATGACATTGTTCTTTAAGGTTTCACGATGCTTGCATACGCTTTAACGAGAATATCACAATATAGCAGTTTCGCACTTGTAATGGTAGAACACGCAGTATTTGGCTTGTTCATGCCGTTTTGTGTGCTTTCACAACATTTCACCTATCGCAGTTTAATACTCGCTATAAAACAACACTATCTCGTTAGATGACGTAGTTTTTGGTAGTTTCACGACGCTACCTAGCTTAAACTAACCTAACCTAACCTAAC
The DNA here is from genome assembly GCF_043290135.1 of Rhipicephalus microplus. Taxonomy (NCBI): domain Eukaryota; kingdom Metazoa; phylum Arthropoda; class Arachnida; order Ixodida; family Ixodidae; genus Rhipicephalus; species Rhipicephalus microplus. The sequence continues at coordinate 4,448,107 of NW_027464606.1, read as the reverse complement.
CTTCGCACTTCTATCGTTAAAAAACGTTTTACTCGCCACTATACAATGTTTTCTACAAGATTACGACGGTTTCATGCGCTTTCACATTAGATATCGTAGTTCCCGACTTGTAATGTTGAAAAACACTACATCTCACTAAGTGACATTGTTTAATGCGGTTTTACGACGGTTGATATCTCAACCTAACCTAACATTCGCACTTGTATCTAAAGACGCTCAATTACACTGTTTCGTTCACAATTACGATATTTGCTTGACCTCACAGTTTCTCACCAACTTATTACAGTACAGAACGCTGTATCTCGCTAAATGACATCGTTCTTTAAGGTTTCACGATACTTGCATGCGCTTTACCGAGAATGTCACAACATAGCAGTTTCGCACTTGTAACGGTACAACACGCAGTATTTGGCTTGTTCATGCCGTTTTGTGTGCTTTCACAACATTTTACCTATCGCAGTTTCGTACTCGCAATAAAACAACACTATCTCGTTAGATGACGTCGTTTTTGGTGGTTTCACGACGCTACCTAGCTTAAACTAACATAACTCAACCTAACATAACCTTCGCACTTCTATCGTTAGAAAACGTTTTACTCGCTACTTTACATTGCTTTCTACAACATTACGACGGTTTCAAGCGCTTTCACACTAGATATCGCAGTTCCCAACTTGTAAAGGTGAAAAACACTGCATCTCACTAAGTGACATTGTTTATTGCGGTTTTACGACGGTTCATACCTTAACCTAACGTAACCTAACCTAACCTAACCCAACCTAACATAACATAACCTAACCTAACCTAACCTAACCAAACCTAACCTAACGTAACCTAACCTAACCTAACCTAACCTAACCTAACCTAACCTAACCTAACGACGTTTGCAAGCGCTTTCACATTAGATATCGCAGTTCCCAACTTGTAATGGTGAAAAACACTGCATCTCACTAAGTGACATTGTTTAATGCGGTTTTACGACGGTTCATATCTTAACCTAACCTAACATTCGTACTTGTATTGAAAAACGCTCTATTACACTGTTTCGTTCACAATTACGATATTTGCATAACCTCACAGTTTTTCACCAACTTATTGCAGTACAGAACGCTGTATCTCGCTAAATGACATTGTTCTTTAAGGTTTCACGATGCTTGCATGCGCTTTAACGAGAATATCACAATATAGCAGTTTCGCACTTGTAACGGTAGAACACGCAGCATTTGGCTTGTTCATGCCGTTTTGTGTGCATTCACAACATTTCACCTATCGCAGTTTAATACTCGCAATAAAACAACACTATCTCGTTAGATGACGTCGTTTTTGGTAGTTTCACGACGCTACATAGCTTAAACTAACATAACTCAAGCTAACCTTCGCACTTCTATCGTTAGAAAACGTTTTACTCGCCACTTTACAATGTTTTCTACAAGATTACGACGGTTTCATGCGCTTTCACATTAGATATCGTAGTTCCCGACTTGTAATGTTGAAAAACACTACATCTCACTAAGTGACATTGTTTAATGCGGTTTTACGACGGTTGATATCTCAACCTAACCTAACATTCGCACTTGTATCTAAATACGCTCAATTACACTGTTTCGTTCACAATTACGATATTTGCTTGACCTCACAGTTTCTCACCAACTTATTACAGTACAGAACGCTGTATCTCGCTAAATGACATCGTTCTTTAAGGTTTCACGATACTTGCATGCGCTTTAACGAGAATATCACAATAAAGCAGTTTCGCACTTGTAACGGCACAAGACGCAGTATCTGGCTAGTTCATGCCATTTTGTGTGCTTTCCCAATATTTCACGTATCGCAGTTTCGTACTCGCAATAAAACAACACTATCTCGTTAGATGACGTTGTTTTTGGTAGTTTCACGATGCTACCTAGCTTAAACTAACATAACTCAACCTAACATGACCTTCGCACTTCTATCGTTAGAAAACGTTTTACTCGCTACTTTATATTGCTTTCTACCACATTACGACGGTTTCAAGCGCTTTCACATTAGATATCACAGTTCCCAACTTGTAAAGGTGAAAAACACTGCATCTCTATAAGTGACATTGTTTAATGCGGTTTTAGCGCGGTTCATATCTTAACCTAACCTAACCTTACCTAAACCAACCTAACCTAACCTAACCTAACCAAACCTTACCTAACATACCCTAACCTAACCTAACCTAACCTAACCTAACCTAACCAAACCTAACCTAACCTAACCTAACGTAACCTAACCTAACCTAACCTAACGACGTTTGCAAGCGCTTTCACATTAGATATCGCAGTTCCCGACTTGTAATGGTGAAAAACACTGCATCTCACTAAGTGACATTGTTTAATGCGGTTTTACGACGGTTCATATCTTAACCTAACCTAACATTCGCACTTGTATTAAAAAACGCTCTATTACACTGTTTCGTTCACAATTAGGATATTTGCATAACCTCACAGTTTTTCACCAACTTATTGCAGTACAGAACGCTGTATCTCGCTAAATGACATCGTTCTTTAAGGTTTTACGATGCTTGCATGCGCTTTAACGAGAATATCACAACATAGCAGTTTCGCACTTGTAACGGTACAACACGCAGTATTTGGCTTGTTCATGCCGTTTTGTGTACTTTCACAACATTTCACCTATCGCAGTTTCGTACTCGCAATAAAACAACACTATCTCGTTAGATGACGTTGTTTTTGGTAGTTTCACGATGCTACCTAGCTTAAACTAACATAACTCAACCTAACTTGACCTTCGCACTTCTATCGTTAGAAAACGTTTTACTCGCTACTTTATATTGCTTTCTACCACATTACGACGGTTTCAAGCGCTTTCACATTAGATATCACAGTTCCCAACTTGTAAAGGTGAAAAACACTGCATCTCTATAAGTGACATTGTTTAATGCGGTTTTACGACGGTTCATACCTTAACCTAACCTAACCTAACCTAACCTAACCTTACCTAACCTAACCTAACCTAACCCAACCCAACCCAACCTAACCCAACCCAACCCAACCTAACCTAACCTAAGCTAACCTAACCTAACCTAACCAAACCTAACCTAACCTAACTTAACCTAACCTAACGTAACCAAACCTAACCTATTCTAACGTAACCTAACCTTACCTGACCTAACCTAACCTAACGTAACCTAACCTAACCTAACATAACCTAACGTAACCTAACCTAACCTAACCTAACGTAACCTAACCTAACCTAACGTAACCTAACCTAACCTAACCCAACCTAACCTAACCTAACCTAACCTAACCCAACTCAACCCAACCTAACCTAATCTAACCTAACCTAACCTAACCTAACCTAACCTAACCTTACCTAACCTAACCTAACCTAACCCAACCCAACCCAACCTAACCTAACCTAACCTAACCTAAACTAACCTAACCCAACCTAACCTAACCTAACCTAACCTAACCAACCCTAACCCAACCCAACCCAACCTAACCTAACCTAACCTAACCTAACCTAACTTAACCTAACCTAACGTAACCTAACCTAACCTATTCTAACGTAACCTAACCTTACCTGACCTAACCTAACCTAACGTAACCTAACCTAACCTAACATAACCTAACGTAACCTAACCTAACCTAACCTAACGTAACCTAACCTAACCTAACCCAACCTAACCCAACCCAACCCAACCCAACCCAACAACACCCAACCCAACCTAACCTAACCTAACCTAACCTTACCTAACCTAACCAAATTATCCTTACCTAACCTAACCTAACCTAACGTAACCTAACCTAACCTAACGTAACCTAACCTAACCTAACCCAACCTAACCTAACCTAACCTAACCCAACTCAACCCAACCTAACCTAATCTAACCTAACCTAACCTAACCTAACCAAACCTAACCTAACCTAACCTAACCTAACCTAACCTAACGACGGTTGCAAGCGCTTTCACATTAAATATCGCAGTTCCCTACTTTTAATGGTGAAAAACACTGCATCTCAGTAATTGACATTGTTTAATGCGGTTTTACGAAGGTTCATATCTTAACCTAACCTAACATTCGCACTTGTATCTAAAAACGCTCTATTACACTGTTGTGTTAACAATTACGATATTTGCATAACCTCACAGTTTTTCACCAACTTATTGCAGTACAGAACGCTGTATCTCGCTAAATGACATTGTTCTTTAAGGTTTCACGATGCTTGCATGCGCTTTAACGAGAATATCACAATATAGCAGTTTCGCACTTGTAACGGTAGAACACGCAGTATTTGGCTTGTTCATGCCGTTTTGTGTGCTTACACAACATTTCACCTATCGCAGTTTAATACTCGCTATAAAACAACACTATCTCGTTAGATGACGTCGTTTTTGGTAGTTTCACGACGCTACCTAGCTTAAACTAACCTAACCTAACCTAACCTTCGACCTTCTATCGTTAGAAAACGTTTTACTCGCCACTTTACAATGTTTTCTACAAGATTACGACGGTTTCATGCGCTTTCACATTAGATATCGTAGTTCCCGACTTGTAATGTTGTACACTACATCTCACTAAGTGACATTGTTTAATGCGGTTTTACGACGGTTGATATGTCAACCTAACCTAACATTCCACTTGTATCTAAAGACGCTCAATTACACTGTTTCGTTCACAATTACGATATTTGCTTGACCTCACAGTTTCTCACCAACTTATTACAGTACAGAACGCTGTATCTCGCTAAATGACATCGTTCTTTAAGGTTTCACGATACTTGCATGCGCTTTACCGAGAATGTCACAACATAGCAGTTTCGCACTTGTAACGGTACAACACGCAGTATTTGGCTTGTTCATGCCGTTTTGTGTGTTTCACAACATTTTACCTATCGCAGTTTCGTACTCGCAATAAAACAACACTATCTCGTTAGATGACGTCGTTTTTGGTGGTTTCACCACGCTACCTAGCTTAAACTAACATAACTCAACCTAACATAACCTTCGCACTTCTATCGTTAGAAAATGTTTTACTCGCTACTTTACATTGCTTTCTACAACATTACGACGGTTTCAAGCGCTTTCACATTAGATATCGCAGTTCCCAACTTGTAAAGGTGAAAAACACTGCATCTCACTAAGTGACATTGTTTATTGCGGTTTTACGACGGTTCATACCTTAACCTAACGTAACCTAACCTAACCTAACCCAACCTAACCTAACATAACCTAACCTAACCTAACCTAACCAAACCTAACCTAACGTAACCTAACCTAACCTAACCTAACCTAACCTAACCTAACGACGTTTGCAAGCGCTTTCACATTAGATATCGCAGTTCCCAACTTGTAATGGTGAAAAACACTGCATCTCACTAAGTGACATTGTTTAATGCGGTTTTACGACGGTTCATATCTTAACCTAACCTAACATTCGTACTTGTATTGAAAAACGCTCTATTACACTGTTTCGTTCACAATTACGATATTTGCATAACCTCACAGTTTTTCACCAACATATTGCAGTACAGAATGCTGTATCTCGCTAAATGACATTGTTCTTTAAGGTTTCACGATGCTTGCATGCGCTTTAACGAGAATATCACAATATAGCAGTTTCGCACTTGTAACGGTAGAACACGCAGTATTTGGCTTGTTCATGCCGTTTTGTGTGCATTCACAACATTTCACCTATCGCAGTTTAATACTCGCAATAAAACAACACTATCTCGTTAGATGACGTCGTTTTTGGTAGTTTCACGACGCTACATAGCTTAAACTAACATAACTCAAGCTAACCTTCGCACTTCTATCGTTAAAAAACGTTTTATTCGCTACTTTACAATGTTTTCTACAAGATTACGACGGTTTCATGCGCTTTCACATTAGATATCGCAGTTCCCGACTTGTAATGGTGAAAAACACAGCATCTCACTAATTGACATTGTTTAATGCGGTTTTAGCGCGGTTCATATCTTAACCTAACCTAACCTTACCTAAACCAACCTAACCTAACCTAACCTAACCAAACCTTACCTAACATACCCTAACAAACCTAACCTAACCTAACCAAACTTAACCTAACCTAACCTAACGTAACCTAACCTAACCTAACCTAACCTAACCTAACCTAACGACGTTTGCAAGCGCTTTCACATTAGATATCGCAGTTCCCGACTTGTTATGGTGAAAAACACTGCATCTCACTAAGTGACATTGTTTATTGCGGTTTTACGACGGTTCATATCTTAACCTAACCTAACATTCGCACTTGTATTAAAAAACGCTCTATTACACTGTTTCGTTCACAATTAGGATATTTGCATAACCTCACAGTTTTTCACCAACTTATTGCAGTATAGAACGCTGTATCTCGCTAAATGACATCGTTCTTTAAGATTTCACGATGCTTGCATGCGCTTTAACGAGAATATCACAACATAGCAGTTTCGTCCTTGTAACGGTACAACACGCAGTATTTGGCTTGTTCATGCCGTTTTGTGTGCTTTCACAACATTTCACCTATCGCAGTTTCGTACTCGCAATAAAACAACACTATCTCGTTAGATGACGTTGTTTTTGGTAGTTTCACGACGCTACCTAGCTTAAACTAACATAACTCAACCTAACATGACCTTCGCACTTCTATCGTTAGAAAACGTTTTACTCGCTACTTTACATTGCTTTCTACAACATTACGACGGTTTCAAGCGCTTTCACATTAGATATCACAGTTCCCAACTTGTAAAGGTGAAAAACACTGCATCTCACTAAGTGACATTGTTTAATGCGGTTTTACGACGGTTCATACCTTAACCTAACCTAACCTAACCTAACCTAACCTTACCTAACCTAACCTAACCTAACCCAACCCAACCCAACCTAACCTAACCTAACCTAACCTAAACTAACCTAATCCAACCTAACCTAACCTAACCTAACCCAACCTAACCCAACCCAACCCAACCTAACCTAACCTAACCTAACCTAACCTAACTTAACCTAACCTAACGTAACCTAACCTAACCTATTCTAACGTAACCTAACCTTACCTGACCTAACATAACCTAACGTAACCTAACCTAACCTAACATAACCTAACGTAACCTAACCTAACCTAACCTAACGTAACCTAACCTAACCTAACCCAACCTAACCCAACCCAACCCAACCCAACAACACCCAACCCAACCTAACCTAACCTAACCTAACCTTACCTAACCTAACCAAATTATCCTTACCTAACCTAACCTAACCTAACGTAACCTAACCTAACCTAACCTAACCTGACCTAACCCAACCTAACCTAACCTGACCTAACCTAACCCAACTCAACCCAACCTAACCTAATCTAACCTAACCTAACCTAACCTAACCTAACCAAACCTAACCTAACCTAACCTAACCTAACCTAACGACGGTTGCAAGCGCTTTCACATTAAATATCGCAGTTCCCCACTTTTAATGGTGAAAAACACAGCATCTCAGTAATTGACATTGTTTAATGCGGTTTTACGACGGTTCATATCTTAAACTAACCTAACATTCGCACTTGTATCTAAAAACGCTCTATTACACTGTTTTGTTCACAATTACGATATTTGCATAACCTCAGTTTTTCACCAACTTATTGCAGTACAGAACGCTGTATCTCGCTAAATGACATTGTTCTTTGAGGTTTCACGATGCTTGCATGCGCTTTAACGAGAATATCACAATATAGCAGTTTCTTACTTGTAACGGTAGAACACGCAGTATTTGGCTTGTTCATGCCGTTTTGTGTGCTTTCACAACATTTCACCTATCGCAGTTTAATACTCGCTATAAAACAACACTATCTCGTTAGATGACGTCGTTTTTGGTAGTTTCACGACGCTACCTAGCTTAAACTAACCTAACCTAACCTAACCTTCGCACTTCTATCGTTAGAAAACGTTTTACTCGCCACTTTACAATGTTTTCTACAAGATTACGACGGTTTCATGCGCTTTCACATTAGATATCGTAGTTCCCGACTTGTAATGTTGAAAAACACTATATCTCACTAAGTGACATTGTTTAATGCGGTTTTACGACGGTTGATATGTCAACCTAACCTAACATTCGCACTTGTATCTAAAGACGCTCAATTACACTGTTTCGTTCACAATTACGATATTTGCTTGACCTCACAGTTTCTCACCAACTTATTACAGTACAGAACGCTGTATCTCGCTAAATGACATCGTTCTTTAAGGTTTCACGATACTTGCATGCGCTTTACCGAGAATGTCACAACATAGCACTTTCGCACTTGTAACGGTACAACACGCAGTATTTGGCTTGTTCATGCCGTTTTGTGTGCTTTCACAACATTTTACCTATCGCAGTTTCGTACACGCAATAAAACAACACTATCTCGTTAGATGACGTCGTTTTTGGTGGTTTCACGACGCTACCTAGCTTAAACTAACATAACTCAACCTAACATAACCTTCGCACTTCTATCGTTAGAAAACGTTTTACTCGCTACTTTACATTGCTTTCTACAACATTACGACGGTTTCAAGCGCTTTCACATTAGATATCGCAGTTCCCGACTTGTAAAGGTGAAAAACACTGCATCTCACTAAGTGACATTGTTTATTGCGGTTTTACGACGGTTCATACCTTAACCTAACGTAACCTAACCTAACCTAACCCAACCTAACCTAACATAACCTATCCTAACCAAACCTAACCTAACGTAACCTAACCTAACCTAACCTAACGACGTTTGCAAGCGCTTTCACATTAGATATCGCAGTTCCAAAGTTGTAATGGTGAAAAACACTGCATCTCACTAAGTGACATTGTTTAATGCGGTTTTACGACGGTTCATATCTTAACCTAACCTAACATTCGTACTTGTATTGAAAAACGCTCTATTACACTGTTTCGTTCACAATTACGATATTTGCATAAACTCACAGTTTTTCACCAACTTATTGCAGTACAGAACGCTGTATCTCGCTAAATGACATTGTTCTTTAAGGTTTCACGATGCTTGCATGCGCTTTAACGAGAATATCACAATATAGCAGTTTCGCACTTGTAACGGTAGAACACGCAGTATTTGGCTTGTTCATGCCGTTTTGTGTACATTCACAACATTTCACCTATCGCAGTTTAATACTCGCAATAAAACAACACTATCTCGTTAGATGACGTCGTTTTTGGTAGTTTCACGACGCTACCTAGCTTAAACTAACCTAACCTAACCTAACCTTCGCACTTCTATCGTTAGAAAACGTTTTACTCGCAACTTTACAATGTTTTCTACAAGATTACGACGGTTTCATGCGCTTTCACATTAGATATCGTAGTTCCCGACTTGTAATGTTGAAAAATACTACATCTCACTAAGTGACATTGTTTAATGCGGTTTTACGACGGTTGATATGTCAACCTAACCTAACATTCGCACTTGTATCTAAAGACGCTCAATTACACTGTTTCGTTCACAATTACGATATTTGCTTGACCTCACAGTTTCTCACCAACTTATTACAGTACAGAACGCTGTATCTCGCTAAATGACATCGTTCTTTAAGGTTTCACGATACTTGCATGCGCTTTACCGAGAATGTCACAACATAGCAGTTTCGCACTTGTAACGGTACAACACGCAGTATTTGGCTTGTTCATGCCGTTTTGTGTGTTTCACAACATTTTACCTATCGCAGTTTCGTACTCGCAATAAAACAACACTATCTCGTTAGATGACGTCGTTTTTGGTGGTTTCACCACGCTACCTAGCTTAAACTAACATAACTCAACCTAACATAACCTTCGCACTTCCATCGTTAGAAAATGTTTTACTCGCTACTTTACATTGCTTTTTGGCTTGTTCATGCCGTTTTGTGTGCTTTCACAACATTTCACCTATCGCAGTTTAATACTCGCTATAAAACAACACTATCTCGTTAGATGACGTAGTTTTTGGTAGTTTCACGACGCTACCTAGCTTAAACTAACCTAACCTAACCTAACCTAACCTTCGCACTTCTATCGTTGAAAAACGTTTTACTCGCCACTTTACAATGTTTTCTACAAGATTACGACGGTTTCATGCGCTTTCACATTAGGTATCGTAGTTCCCGACTTGTAATGTTGAAAAACACTACATCTCACTAAGTGACATTGTTTAATGCGGTTTTACGACGGTTGATATGTCAACCTAACCTAACATTCGCACTTGTATCTAAAGACGCTCAATTACACTGTTTCGTTCACAATTACGATATTTGCTTGACCTCACAGTTTCTCACCAACTTATTACAGTACAGAACGCTGTATCTCGCTAAATGACATCGTTCTTTAAGGTTTCACGATCCTTGCATGCGCTTTACCGAGAATGTCACAACATAGCAGTTTCGCACTTGTAACGGTACAACACGCAGTATTTGGCTTGTTCATGCCGTTTTATGTGCTTTCACAACATTTTACCTATCGCAGTTTCGTACTCGCAATAAAACAACACTATCTCGTTAGATGACGTCGTTTTTGGTGGTTTCACGACGCTACCTAGCTTAAACTAACATAACTCAACCTAACATTACCTTCGCACTTCTATCGTTAGAAAACGTTTTACTCGCTACTTTACATTGCTTTCTACAACATTACGACGGTTTCAAGCGCTTTCACATTAGATATCGCAGTTCCCAACTTGTAAAGGTGAAAAACACTGCATCTCACTAAGTGACATTGTTTATTGCGGTTTTACGACGGTTCATACCTTAACCTAACGTAACCTAACCTAACCTAACCCAACCTAACCTAACATAACCTAACCTAACCTAACCTAACCAAACCTAACCTAACGTAACCTAACCTAACCTAACCTAACCTAACCTAACCTAACCTAACGACGTTTGCAAGCGCTTTCACATTAGATATCGCAGTTCCCAACTTGTAATGGTGAAAAACACTGCATCTCACTAAGTGACATTGTTTAATGCGGTTTTACGACGGTTCATATCTTAACCTAACCTAACATTCGTACTTGTATTGAAAAACGCTCTATTACACTGTTTCGTTCACAATTACGATATTTGCATAACCTCACAGTTTTTCACCAACTTATTGCAGTACAGAACGCTGTATCTCGCTAAATGACATTGTTCTTTAAGGTTTCACGATGCTTGCATGCGCTTTAACGAGAATATCACAATATAGCAGTTTCGCACTTGTAACGGTAGAACACGCAGTATTTGGCTTGTTCATGCCGTTTTGTGTGCATTCACAACATTTCACCTATCGCAGTTTAATACTCGCAATAAAACAACACTATCTCGTTAGATGACGTCGTTTTTGGTAGTTTCACGACGCTACATAGCTTAAACTAACATAACTCAAGCTAACCATCGCACTTCTAACGTTAGAAAACGTTTTACTCGCCACTTTACAATGTTTTCTACAAGATTACGACGGTTTCATGCGCTTTCACATTAGATATCGTAGTTCCCGACTTGTAATGTTGAAAAACACTACATCTCACTAAGTGACATTGTTTAATGCGGTTTTACGACGGTTGATATCTCAACCTAACCTAACATTCGCACTTGTATCTAAATACGCTCAATTACACTGTTTCGTTCACAATTACGATATTTGCTTGACCTCACAGTTTCTCACCAACTTATTACAGTACAGAACGCTGTATCTCGCTAAATGACATCGTTCTTTAAGGTTTCACGATACTTGCATGCGCTTTAACGAGAAGATCACAATAAAGCAGTTTCGCACTTGTAACGGCACAAGACGCAGTATCTGGCTAGTTCATGCCATTTTGTGTGCTTTCCCAATATTTCACCTATCGCAGTTTCGTACTCGCAATAAAACAACACTATCTCGTTAGAGGACATCGTTTTTGGCGGTTTCACGACGGTACCTAGCTCAAACTAACCGAACCTTCGCACTTCTATCGTTAGAAAACGTTTTATTCGCTACTTTACAATGTTTTCTACAAGATTACGACGGTTTCATGCGCTTTCACATTAGATATCCCAGTTCCCGACTTGTAATGGTGAAAAACACAGCATCTCACTAAGTGACATTGTTTAATGCGGTTTTAGCGCGGTTCATATCTTAACCTAACCTAACCTTACCTAAACCAACCTAACCTAACCTAACCTAACCAAACCTTACCTAACATACCCTAACCTAACCTAACCTGACCTAACCTAACCAAACCTAACCTAACCTAACCTAACGTAACCTAACCTAACCTAACCTAACCTAACCTAACGACGTTTGCAAGCGCTTTCACATTAGATATCGCAGTTCCCGACTTGCAATGGTGAAAAACACTGCATCTCACTAAGTGACATTGTTTAATGCGGTTTTACGACGGTTCATATCTTAACCTAACCTAACATTCGCACTTGTATTAAAAACGCTCTATTACACTGTTTCGTTCACAATTAGGATATTTGCATAACCTCACAGTTTTTCACCAACTTATTGCAGTACAGAACGCTGTATCTCGCTAAATGACATCGTTCTTTAAGGTTTCACGATGCTTGCATGCGCTTTAACGAGAATATCACAACATAGCAGTTTCGCACTTGTAACGGTACAACACGCAGTATTTGGCTTGTTCATGCCGTTTTTTGTGCTTTCACAACATTTCACCTATCGCAGTTTCGTACTCGCAATAAAACAACACTATCTCGTTAGATGACGTTGTTTTTGGTAGTTTCACGATGCTACCTAGCTTAAACTAACATAACTCAACCTAACATGACCTTCGCACTTCTATCATTAGAAAACGTTTTACTCGCTACTTTATATTGCTTTCTACCACATTACGACGGTTTCAAGCGCTTTCACATTAGATATCACAGTTCCCAACTTGTAAAGGTGAAAAACACTGCATCTCACTAAGTGACATTGTTTAATGCGGTTTTACGACGGTTCATACCTTAACCTAACCTAACCTAACCTAACCTAACCTTACCTAACCTAACCTAACCTAACCCAACCCAACCCAACCTAACCCAACCCAACCCAACCTAACCTAACCTAAGCTACCCTAACCTAACCTAACCAAACCGAACCTAACCTAACTTAACCTAACCTAACGTAACCTAACCTAACCTATTCTAACGTAACCTAACCTTACCTGACCTAACCTAACCTAACGTAACCTAACCTAACCTAACATAACCTAACGTAACCTAACCTAACCTAACCTAACGTAACCTAACCTAACCTAACGTAACCTAACCTAACCTAACCCAACCTAACCTAACCCAACTCAACCCAACCTAACCTAATCTAACCTAACCTAACCTAACCTAACCTAACCTTACCTAACCTAACCTAACCTAACCCAACCCAACCCAACCTAACCTAACCTAACCTAAACTAACCTAACCCAACCTAACCTAACCTAACCTAACCTAACCTAACCCAACCTAACCCAACCCAACCCAACCTAACCTAACCTAACCTAACCTAACTTAACCTAACCTAACGTAACCTAACCTAACCTATTCTAACGTAACCTAACCTTACCTGACCTAACCTAACCTAACGTAACCTAACCTAACCTAACATAACCTAACGTAACCTAACCTAACCTAACCTAACGTAACCTAACCTAACCTAACCCAACCTAACCCAACCCAACCCAACCCCCCAACAACACCCAACCCAACCTAACCTAACCTAACCTAACCTTACCTAACCTAACCAAATTATCCTTACCTAACCTAACCTAACCTAACGTAACCTAACCTAACCTAACCTAACGTAACCTAACCTAACCTAACCTAACCTGACCTAACCCAACCTAACCTAACCTAACCTAACCTAACCCAACTCAACCCAACCTAACCTAATCTAACCTAACCTAACCTAACCTAACCTAACCTAACCAAACCTAACCTAACCTAACCTAACGACGAATGCAAGCGCTTTCACATTAAATATCGCCGTTCCCCACTTTTAATGGTGAAAAACACTGCATCTCAGTAATTGACATTGTTTAATGCGGTTTTACGACGGTTGATATCTTAACCTAACCTAACATTCGCACTTGTATCTAAAAACGCTCTATTACACTGTTTTGTTCACAATTACGATATTTGCATAACCTCACAGTTTTTCACCAACTTATTGCAGTACAGAACGCTGTATCTCGCTAAATGACATTGTTCTTTAAGGTTTCACGATGCTTGCATGCGCTTTAACGAGAATATCACAACATAGCAGTTTCGCACTTGTAACGGTACAACACGCAGTATTTGGCTTGTTCATGCCGTTTTGTGTGCATTCACAACGTTTCACCTATCGCAGTTTAATACTCGCTATAAAACAACACTATCTCGTTAGATGACGTTGTTTTTGGTAGTTTCACGACGCTACCTAGCTTAAACTAACATAACTCAACCTAACATGACCTTAGCACTTCTATCGTTAGTAAACGTTTTACTCGCTACTTTACATTGCTTTCTACAACATTACGACGGTTTCAAGCGCTTTCACATTAGATATCACTGTTCCCAACTTGTAAAGGTGAAAAACAGTGCATCTCACTAAGTGACATTGTTTAATGCAGTTTTACGACGGTTCATACCTTAACCTAACCTAACCTAACCTAACCTAACCTAACCTAACCTAACCTAACCCAACCCAACCCAACCTAACCTAACCTAACCTAACCTAAACTAACCTAACCCAACCTAACCTAACCTAACCCAACCTAACCCAACCCAACCCAACCTAACCTAACCTAAGCTAACCTAAGCTAACCTAAGCTAACCTAACTAAACCTAACCTAACCTAACTTAACCTAACCTAACGTAACCTAACCTAACCTATTCTAACGTAACCTAACCTTACCTGACCTAACCTAACCTAACGTAACCTAACCTAACCTAACATAACCTAACGTAACCTAACCTAACCTAACCTAACGTAACCTAACCTAACCTAACCCAACCTAACCCAACCCAACCCAACCCAACAACACCCAACCACACCTAACCTAACCTAACCTAACCTTACCTAACCTAACCAAATTATCCTTACCTAACCTAACCTAACCTAACGTATCCTAACCTAACCTAACCTAACGTAACCTAACCTAACCTAACGTAACCTAACCTAACCTAACCCAACCTAACCTAACGTAACTTAACCTAACCTAACCCAACCTAACCTAACATAACCTAACCTTACCTAACCTAACCAAACCTAACCTAACGTAACCTAACCTAACCTAACCTAACCTAACCTAACGACGTTTGCAAGCGCTTTCACATTAGATATCGCAGTTCCCAACTTGTAATGGTGAAAAACACTGCATCTCACGAAGTGACATTGTTTAATGCGGTTTTACGACGGTTCATATCTTAACCTAACCTAACATTCGTACTTGTATTGAAAAACGCTCTATTACACTGTTTCGTTCACAATTACGATGTTTGCATAACCTCACAGTTTTTCACCAACTTATTGCAGTACAGAACGCTGTATCTCGCTAAATGACATTGTTCTTTAAGGTTTCACGATGCTTGCATGCGCTTTAACGAGAATATCACAACATAGCAGTTTCGCACTTGTAACGGTACAACACGCAGTATTTGGCTTGTTCATGCCGTTTTGTGTGCATTCACAACGTTTCACCTATCGCAGTTTAATACTCGCTATAAAACAACACTATCTCGTTAGATGACGTCGTTTTTGGTAGTTTCACGACGCTACCTAGCTTAAACTAACCTAACCTAACCTAACCTTCGCACTTCTATCATTAGAAAACGTTTTATTCGCCAATTTACAATGTTTTCTACAAGATTACGACGGTTTCATGCGCTTTCACATTAGATATCGTAGTTCCCGACTTGTAATGTTGAAAAACACTACATCTCACTAAGTGACATTGTTTAATGCTGTTTTACGATGGTTGATATGTCAACCTAACCTAACATTCGCACTTGTATCTAAAGACGCTCAATTACACTGTTTCGTTCACAATTACGATATTTGCTTGACCTCACAGTTTCTCACCAACTTATTACAGTACAGAACGCAGTATCTCGCTAAATGACATCGTTCTTTAAGGTTTCACGATACTTGCATGCGCTTTACCGAGAATGTCACAACATAGCAGTTTCGCACTTGTAACGGTACAACACGCAGTATTTGGCTTGTTCATGCCGTTTTGTGTGCTTTCACATTTTACCTATCGCAGTTTCGTACTCGCAATAAAACAACACTATCTCGTTAGAAGACGTCGTTTTTGGTGGTTTCACGACGCTACCTAGCTTAAACTAACATAACTCAACCTAACATAACCTTCGCACTTCTATCGTTAGAAAACGTTTTACTCGCTACTTTATATTGCTTTCTACAACATTACGACGGTTTCAAGCGCTTTCACATTAGATATCGCAGTTCCCAACTTGTAAAGGTGAAAAACACTGCATCTGACTAAGTGACATTGTTTATTGCGGTTTTACGACGGTTCATACCTTAACCTAACGTAACCTAACCTAACCTAACCCAACCTAACCTAACATAACCTAACCTAACCTAACCTAACCAAACCTAACCTAACGTAACCTAACCTCACCTAACCTAACCTAACCTAACGACGTTTGCAAGCCCTTTCACATTAGATATCGCAGTTCCCAACTTGTAATGGTGAAAAACACTGCATCTCACTAAGTGACATTGTTTAATGCGGTTTTACGACGGTTCATATCTTAACCTAACCTAACATTCGTACTTGTATTGAAAAACGCTCTATTACACTGTTTCGTTCACAATTACGATATTTGCATAACATCACAGTTTTTCACCAACTCATTGCAGTACAGAACGCTGTATCTCGCTAAATGACATTGTTCTTTAAGGTTTCACGATGCTTGCATGCGCTTTAACGGGAATATCACAATATAGCAGTTTCGCACTTGTAACGGTAGAACACGCAGTATTTGGCTTGTTCATGCCGTTTTGTGTGCATTCACAACATTTCACCTATCGCCGTTTAATACTCGCAATAAAACAACACTATCTCGTTAGATGACGTCGTTTTTGGTAGTTTCACGACGCTACATAGCTTAAACTAACATAACTCAAGCTAACCTTCGCACTTCTATCGTTAGAAAACGTTTTATTCGCTACTTTACAATGTTTTCTACAAGATTACGACGGTTTCATGCGCTTTCACATTAGATATCGCAGTTCCCGACTTGTAATGGTGAAAAACACAGCATCTCACTAAGTGACATTGTTTAATGCGGTTTTAGCGCGGTTCATATCTTAACCTAACCTAACCTTACCTAAACCAACCTAACCTAACCTAACCTAACCAAACCTTACCTAACATACCCTAACCTAACCTAACCTAACCTAACCTAACCTAACCTAACGTAACCTAACCTAACCTAACCTAACCTAACCTAACGACGTTTGCAAGCGCTTTCACATTAGATATCGCAGTTCCCGACTTGTAATGGTGAAATACACTGCATCTCACTAAGTGACATTGTTTAATGCGGTTTTACGACGGTTCATATCAACCTAACCTAACATTCGGACTTGTATTAAAAAACGCTCTATTACACTGTTTCGTTCACATTTACGATATTTGCGTGACCTCACAGTTTTTCACCAACCTTTTACAGTACAGAACGCTGTCTCTCGCTAAATGACATCGTTCTTTAAGGTTTCACGATGCTTGCATGCGCTTTAACGAGAATATCACAACATAGCAGTTTCGCACTTGTAACGGTACAACACGCAGTATTTGGCTTGTTCATGACGTTTTGTGTGCTTTCACAACATTTCACCTATCGCAGTTTCGTACTCGCAATAAAACAACACTATCTCGTTAGATGACGTCGTTTTTGGTGGTTTCACGACGCTACCTAGCTTAAACTAACATAACTCAACCTAACATAACCTTCGGACTTCTATCGTTAGAAAACGTTTTACTCGCTACTTTACATTGCTTTCTACAACATTACGACGGTTTCAAGCGCTTTCACATTCGATATCGCAGTTCCCAACTTGTAAAGGTGAAAAACACTGCATCTCACTAAGTGACATTGTTTAACGCAGTTTTACGACGGTTCATACCTTAACCTAACGTAACCTAACCTAACTTAACCTAACCTTACCTAACCTAACCTAACCTAACCCAACCCAACCCAACCTAACCTAACCTAACCTAAACTAACCTAACCAAACCTAACCTAACCTAACCTAACCTAACCTAACCTAACGTAACCTAACCTATTCTAACGTAACCTAACCTTACCTGATCTAACCTAACCTAACGTAACCTAACCTAACCTAAAATAACCTAACGTAACCTAACCTAACCTAACCTAACGTAACCTAACCTAACCTAACCAAACCTAACCCAACCCAACCTAACCCAACAACACCCACCCCAACCTAACCTAACCTAACCTAACCTTATCTAACCTAACCAAATTATCCTTACCTAACCTAACCTAACCTAACCTAACCTTACTTAACCTACCCTAACCCAACCTAACCTAACCTAACCTAACCAAACCTTACCTAACATAACCTAACCTAACCTAACCTAACCAAACCTAACCTAACCTAACCTAACGTAACCTAACCTAACCTAACCTAACCTAACCTAACGACGTTTGCAAGCGCTTTCACATTAGATATCGCAGTTCCCGACTTGTAATGGTGAAAAACACTGCATCTCACTAAGTGACATTGTTTAATGCGGTTTTACGACGGTTCATATCTTAACCTAACTTAAGATTCGCACTTGTATTGAAAAACGCTCTATTACACTGTTTCGTTCACAATTACGATATTTGCATGACCTCACAGTTTTTCACCAACTTATTACAGTACAGAACGCTGTCTCTCGCTAAATGACATTGTTCTTTAAGGTTTCACGATGCTTGCATGCGCTTTAACGAGAATATCACAACATAGCAGTTTCGCACTTGTAACGGTACAACACGCAGTATTTGGCTTGTTCATGACGTTTTGTGTGCTTTCACAACATTTCACCTATCGCAGTTTCGTACTCGCAATAAAACAACACTATCTCGTTAGATGACGTCGTTTTTGGTGGTTTCACGACGCTACCTAGCTTAAACTAACCTAACCTAACCTAACCTTCGCACTTCTATCGTTAGAAAACGTTTTATTCGCTACTTTACAATGTTTTCACCAAGATTACGACGGTTTCATGCGCTTTCACATTAGATATCGCAGTTTTTGACTTGTTATGGTGAAAAACACAGCATCTCATTAAGTGACATTGTTTAATGCGGTTTTAGCGCGGTTCATATCTTAACCTAACCTAACCTAACCTAATTTAACCTAACCTAACCTTACCTAACCTAACCTAACCTAACGTAACCTAACTTAACCTAACTTAACCTAACCTAACCTAACCTAACGACGTTTGCAAGCGCTTTCACATTAGATATCGCAGTTCCCGACTTGTAACGGTGAAAAACACTGCATCTCCCTTAGTGACATTGTTTCATGCGGTTTTACGACGGTTCATATCTTAACCGAACCTAACGTTCGCACTTGTATCTAAAAACGCTCTATCACACTGTTTCGTTCACATTTAAGATATTTGCATGACCTCACAGTTTTTCTCCAACTTATTACAGTACAGAACGCTGTATATCGCTAAATGACATCATTCTTTAAGGTTTCACGATGCTTGCATGCGCTTTAACGAGAATATCACAACATAGCAGTTTCGCACTTGTAACGGTACAACACGCAGTATCTGGCTTGTTCATGCCGTTTTGTGTGCTTTCACAACATTTCACCTATTGCAATTTCGTACATGCAATAAAACAACACTATCTCGTTAGATGACGTCGTTTTTGGTGGTTTCACGACGCTACCTAGCTTAAACTAACCTAACCTAACCTAACCTTCGCACTTCTATCGTTAGAAAACGTTTTATTCGCTACTTTACAATGTTTTCACCAAGATTACGACGGTTTCATGCGCTTTCACATTAGATATCGCAGTTTTTGACTTGTTATGGTGAAAAACACAGCATCTCATTAAGTGACATTGTTTAATGCGGTTTTAGCGCGGTTCATATCTTAACCTAACCTAACCTAACCTAATTTAACCTAACCTAACCTTACCTAACCTAACCTAACCTAACGTAACGTAACCTAACCTAACCTAACGACGTTTGCAAGCGCTTTCACATTAGATATCGCAGTTCCCGACTTGTAACGGTGAAAAACACTGCATCTCCCTTAGTGACATTGTTTCATGCGGTTTTACGACGGTTCATATCTTAACCGAACCTAACGTTCGCACTTGTATCTAAAAACGCTCTATCACACTGTTTCGTTCACATTTAAGATATTTGCATGACCTCACAGTTTTTCTCCAACTTATTACAGTACAGAACGCTGTATATCGCTAAATGACATCATTCTTTAAGGTTTCACGATGCTTGCATGCGCTTTAACGAGAATATCACAACATAGCAGTTTCGTACTTGTAACGGTACAACACGCAGTATCTGGCTTGTTCATGCCGTTTTGTGTGCTTTCACAACATTTCACCTATTGCAATTTCGTACATGCAATAAAACAACACTATCTCGTTAGATGACGTCTTTTTTGGTGGTCTCACGACGCTACATAGCTTAAACTAACATAACTCAACCTAATATAACCTTCGCACTTCTATTGTTAGAAAACATTTTACTCGCTACTTTACAATGCTCTCTACAACATTACGACGGTTTCATGCACTTTCACATTAGATATCGCAGTTCCCGACTTGTAATGGTGAAAAAACCTGCATCTCACAAAGTGACACATTTCAATGCGGTTTTACGACGGTTCATATCTTAACCTAACCGAACATTCGCACTTGTATCTAAAAACGCTCTATTACACTGTTTCGTTCACAATTACGATATTTGCATAACCTCACAGTTTTTCACCAACCTATTGCAGTACAGAACGCTGTATCTCGCTAAATGACATTGTTCTTTAAGGTTTCACGATGCTTGCATGCGCTTTAACGAGAATATCACAATATAGCAGTTTCGCACTTGTAACGGTAGAACACGCAGTATTTGGCTTGTTCATGCCGTTTTGTGTGCTTTCACAACATTTCACCTATCGCAGTTTAATACTCCCAATAAAACAACACTATCTCGTTAGATGACGTCGTTTTTGGTAGTTTCACGACGCTACCTAGCTTAAACTAACCTAACCTAACCTAACCTTCGCACTTCTATCGTTAGAAAACGTTTTACTCGCAACTTTACAATGTTTTCTACAAGATTACGACGGTTTCATGCGCTTTCACATTAGATATCGCAGTTCCCAACTTGTAAAGGTGAAAAACACTGCATCTCACTAAGTGACATTGTTTAACGCGGTTTTACGACGGTTCATACCTTAACCTAACGTAACCTAACCTAACCTAACCTAACCTTACCTAACCTAACCTAACCCAACCCACCCCAACCTAACCTAACCTAACCTAAACTAACCTAACCCAACCTAACCTAACCTAACCTAACCCAACCTAACCCAACCTAACCCAGCCCAACCAAACCTAACCTAACCTAAGCTAACCTAACCTAACCTAACCAAACCTAACCTAACCTAACCTAACGTAACCTAACCTAACCTAACCTATTCTAACGTAACCTAACCTAACCTAACATAACCCAACCTAACCTAACCTAACCCAACCTAACCCAACCCAACCCAACCTAACCTAACCTAAGCTAACCTAACCTAACCTAACCAAACCTAACCTAACCTAACCTAACCTAACGTAACCTAACCTAACCTAACCTATTCTAACGTAACCTAACCTTACCTGATCTAACCTAACCTAACGTAACCTAACGTAACCTAACCTAACCTAACCTAACCTAACCTAACGTAACCTAACCTAACCTAACCAAACCTAACCCAACCCAACCCAACAACACCCACCCCAACCTAACCTAACCTAACCTAACCTTACCTAATCTAATCAAATTATCCTTACCTAACCTAACCAAATTATCCTTACCTAACCTAACCTATCCTAACCTAACCTAACGTAACCTAACCTAACCTAACCTAACCCAACGTAATCTAACCTATCCGAACCTATCTCAACTCAACCCAACCTAAACTAATCTAACCCAACCCACCCCAACCTAACCTAACCTAACCTAACCTAAACTAACCTAACCCAACCTAACCTAACCTAACCTAACCTAACCCAACCTAACCCAACCCAACCCAACCTAACCTAACCTAACCTAACCTAAACTAACCTAACCAAACCTAACCTAAGCTAACCTAACCTAACGTAACCTAACCTAATCTAACCTATTCTAACGTAACCTAACCTTACCTGATCTAACCTAACCTAACGTAACCTAACCTAACCTAACATAACCTAACGTAACCTAACCTAACCTAACCTAACCTAACATAACCTAACCTAACCTAACCAAACCTAACCCAACCCAACCCAACCCAACAACACCCACCCCAACGTAACCTAACCTAACCTTACCTAACCTAACCAAATTATCCTTACCTAACCTAACCTAACCTAACGTAACCTAACCTAACCTAACGTAGCCTAACCTAACCTAACCTAACCTAACCCAACGTAACCTAACCTAACCTAACCCAACTCAACCCAACCTAACCTAATCTAACCTAACCTAACCTAACCTAACCTAACCAAACCTAACCTAACCTAACCTAACCTAACGACGGCTGCAAGCGCTTTCACATTAGATATCGCAGTTCCCGACTTGTAATGGTGAAAAACACTGCATCTCACTAAGTGACATTGTTTAATGCAGTTTTACGACGGTTCATATCTTAACCTAACCGAACATTCGCACTTGTATCTAAAAACGCTCTATTACACTGTTTCGTTCACAATTACGATATTTGCATAACCTCACAGTTTTTCACCAACTTATTGCAGTACAGAACGCTGTATCTCACTAAATGACATTGTTCTTTAAGGTTTCACGATGCTTGCATGCGCTTTAACGAGAATATCACAATATAGCAGTTTCGCACTTGTAACGGTAGAACACGCAGTATTTGGCTTGTTCATGCCGTTTTGTGTGCTTTCACAACATTTCACCTACCGCTGTTTAATACTCGCAATAAAACAACACTATCTCGTTAGATGACGTCGTTTTTGGTAGTTTCACGACGCTACCTAGCTTAAACTAACCTAACCTAACCTAACCTTCGCACTTCTGTCGTTAGAAAACGTTTTACTCGCAACTTTACAATGTTTTCTACAAGATTACGACGGTTTCATGCGCTTTCCAATTAGATATCGTAGTTCCCGACTTGTAATGTTGAAAAACACTACATCTAACTAAGTGACATTGTTTAATGCGGTTTTAGCGCGGTTCATATCTTAACCTAACCTAACCTAACCTAACCTAACCCAACCTAACCTAACCTTACTTAACCCGACCTAACCCAACCTAACCTAACCTAACCTAACCAAACCTTACCTAACATAACCTAACCTAACCTAACCTAACCAAACCTAACCTAACCTAACCTAAGCTAACGTAACCTAACCTAACCTAACCTAACGACGTTTGCAAGCGCTTTCACATTAAATATCGCAGTTCCCGACTTGTAATGGTGAAAGACACTGCATCTCACTAAGTGACATTGTTTAATGCGGTTTTACGACGGTTCATATCTTAACCTAACCGAACATTCGCACTTGTATCTAAAAACGCTCTATTACACTGTTTCGTTCACATTTACGATATTTGCGTGACCTCACAGTTTTTCACCAACCTTTTACAGTACAGAACGCTGTCTCTCGCTAAATGACATCATTCTTTAAGGTTTCACGATGCTTGCATGCGCTTTAACGAGAATATCACAACATAGCAGTTTCGCACTTGTAACGGTACAACACGCAGTATTTGGCTTGTTCATGACGTTTTGTGTGCTTTCACAACATTTCACCTATCGCAGTTTCGTACTCGCAATAAAACAACACCATCTCGTTAGATGACGTCGTTTTTGGTGGTTTCACGACGCTACCTAGCTTAAACTAACATAACTCAACCTAACATAACCTTCGGACTTCTATCGTTAGAAAACGCTTTACTCGCTACTTTACATTGCTTTCTACAACATTACGACGGTTTCAAGCGCTTTCACATTCGATATCGCAGTTCCCAACTTGTAAAGGTGAAAAACACTGCATCTCACTAAGTGACATTGTTTAACGCGGTTTTACGACGGTTCATACCTTAACCTAACGTAACCTAACCTAACTTAACCTAAGCTTACCTAACCTAACCTAACCTAACCCAACCCAACCCAACCTAACCTAACCTAACGTAAACTAAACTAACCAAACCTAACCTAACCTAACCTAACCTAACCTAACGTAACCTAACCTATTCTAACGTAACCTAACCTTACCTGATCTAACCTAACCTAACGTAACCTAACCTAACCTAAAATAACCTAACGTAACCTAACCTAACCTAACCTAACGTAACCTAACCTAACCTAACCAAACCTAACCCAACCCAACCCAACCCAACAACACCCACCCCAACCTAACCTAACCTAACCTAACCTTACCTAACCTAACCAAATTATCCTTACCTAACCTAACCTAACCTAACCTAACCTTACTTAACCTACCCTAACCCAACCTAACCTAACCTAACCTAACCAAACCTTACCTAACATAACCTAACCTAACCTAACCTAACCAAACCTAACCTAACCTAACCTAACGTAACCTAACCTAACCTAACCTAACCTAACGACGTTTGCAAGCGCTTTCACATTAGATATCGCAGTTCCCGACTTGTAATGGTGAAAAACACTGCATCTCACTAAGTGACATTGTTTAATGCGGTTTTACGACGGTTCATATCTTAACCTAACTTAAGATTCGCACTTGTATTGAAAAACGCTCTATTACACTGTTTCGTTCACAATTACGATATTTGCATGACCTCTCAGTTTTTCACCAACTTATTACAGTACAGAACGCTGTCTCTCGCTAAATGACATTGTTCTTTAAGGTTTCACGATGCTTGCATGCGCTTTAACGAGAATATCACAACATAGCAGTTTCGCACTTGTAACGGTACAACACGCAGTATTTGGCTTGTTCATGACGTTTTGTGTGCTTTCACAACATTTCACCTATCGCAGTTTCGTACTCGCAATAAAACAACACTATCTCGTTAGATGACGTCGTTTTTGGTGGTTTCACGACGCTACCTAGCTTAAACTAACCTAACCTAACCTAACCTTCGCACTTCTATCGCTAGAAAACGTTTTATTCGCTACTTTACAATGTTTTCACCAAGATTACGACGGTTTCATGCGCTTTCACATTAGATATCGCAGTTTTTGACTTGTTATGGTGAAAAACACAGCATCTCATTAAGTGACATTGTTTAATGCGGTTTTAGCGCGGTTCATATCTTAACCTAACCTAACCTAACCTAATTTAACCTAACCTAACCTTACCTAACCTAACCTAACCTAACGTAACCTAACTTAACCTAACCTAACCTAACCTAACGACGTTTGCAAGCGCTTTCACATTAGATATCGCAGTTCCCGACTTGTAACGGTGAAAAACACTGCATCTCCCTTAGTGACATTGTATCATGCGGTTTTACGACGGTTCATATCTTAACCGAACCTAACGTTCGCACTTGTATCTAAAAACGCTCTATCACACTGTTTCGTTCACATTTAAGATATTTGCATGATCTCACAGTTTTTCTCCAACTTATTACAGTACAGAACGCTGTATATCGCTAAATGACATCATTCTTTAAGGTTTCACGATGCTTGCATGCGCTTTAACGAGAATATCACAACATAGCAGTTTCGCACTTGTAACGGTACAACACGCAGTATCTGGCTTGTTCATGCCGTTTTGTGTGCTTTCACAACATTTCACCTATCGCAGTTTCGTACTCGCAATAAAACAACACTATCTCGTTAGATGACGTCGTTTTTGGTGGTTTCACGACGCTACCTAGCTTAAACTAACATAACTCAACCTAACATAACCTTCGGACTTCTATCGTTAGAAAACGTTTTACTCGCTACTTTACATTGCTTTCTACAACATTACGACGGTTTCAAGCGCTTTCACATTCGATATCGCAGTTCCCAACTTGTAAAGGTGAAAAACACTGCATCTCACTAAGTGACATTGTTTAACGCGGTTTTACGACGGTTCATACCTTAACCTAACGTAACCTAACCTAACTTAACCTAACCTTACCTAACCTAACCTAACCTAACCCAACCCAACCCAACCTAACCTAACCTAACCTAAACTAACCTAACCAAACCTAACCTAACCTAACCTAACCTAACGTAACCTAACCTATTCTAACGTAACCTAACCTTACCTGATCTAACCTAACCTAACGTAACCTAACCTAACCTAAAAAAGCCTAACGTAACCTAACCTAACCTAACCTAACGTAACCTAACCTAACCTAACCAAACCTAACCCAACCCAACCCAACCCAACAACACCCACCCCAGCCTAACCTAACCTAACCTAACCTTACCTAACCTAACCAAATTATCCTTACCTAACCTAACCTAACCTAACCTTACTTAACCTACCCTAACCCAACCTAACCTAACCTAACCTAACCAAACCTTACCTAACATAACCTAACCTAACCTAACCTAACCAAACCTAACCTAACCTAACCTAACGTAACCTAACCTAACCTAACCTAACCTAACGACGTTTGCAAGCGCTTTCACATTAGATATCGCAGTTCCCGACTTGTAATGGTGAAAAACACTGCATCTCACTAAGTGACATTGTTTAATGCGGTTTTACGACGGTTCATATCTTAACCTAACTTAAGATTCGCACTTGTATTGAAAAACGCTCTATTACACTGTTTCGTTCACAATTACGATATTTGCATGACCTCACAGTTTTTCACCAACTTATTACAGTACAGAACGCTGTCTCTCGCTAAATGACATTGTTCTTTAAGGTTTCACGACGCTTGCATGCGCTTTAACGAGAATATCACAACATAGCAGTTTCGCACTTGTAACGGTACAACACGGAGTATTTGGCTTGTTCATGACGTTTTGTGTGCTTTCACAACATTTCACCTATCGCAGTTTCGTACTCGCAATAAAACAACACTATCTCGTTAGATGACGTCGTTTTTGGTGGTTTCACGACGCTACCTAGCTTAAACTAACCTAACCTAACCTAACTTTCGCACTTCTATCGTTAGAAAACGTTTTATTCGCTACTTTACAATGTTTTCACCAAGATTACGACGGTTTCATGCGCTTTCACATTAGATATCGCAGTTTTTGACTTGTTATGGTGAAAAACACAGCATCTCATTAAGTGACATTGTTTAATGCGGTTTTAGCGCGGTTCATATCTTAACCTAACCTAACCTAACCTAATTTAACCTAACCTAACCTTACCTAACCTAACCTAACCTAACGTAACCTAACTTAACCTAACCTAACCTAACCTAACGACGTTTGCAAGCGCTTTCACATTAGATATCGCAGTTCCCGACTTGTAACGGTGAAAAACACTGCATCTCCCTTAGTGACATTGTTTCATGCGGTTTTACGACGGTTCATATCTTAACCGAACCTAACGTTCGCACTTGTACCTAAAAACGCTCTATCACACTGTTTCGTTCACATTTAAGATATTTGCATGACCTCACAGTTTTTCTCCAACTTATTACAGTACAGAACGCTGTATATCGCTAAATGACATCATTCTTTAAGGTTTCACGATGCTTGCATGCGCTTTAACGAGAATATCACAACATAGCAGTTTCGCACTTGTAACGGTACAACACGCAGTATCTGGCTTGTTCATGCCGTTTTGTGTGCTTTCACAACATTTCACCTATTGCAATTTCGTACATGCAATAAAACAACACTATCTCGTTAGATGACGTCGTTTTTGGTGGTTTCACGACGCTACCTAGCTTAAACTAACCTAACCTAACCTAACCTTCGCACTTCTATCGTTAGAAAACGTTTTATTCGCTACTTTACAATGTTTTCACCAAGATTACGACGGTTTCATGCGCTTTCACATTAGATATCGCAGTTTTTGACTTGTTATGGTGAAAAACACAGCATCTCATTAAGTGACATTGTTTAATGCGGTTTTAGCGCGGTTCATATCTTAACCTAACCTAACCTAACCTAATTTAACCTAACCTAACCTTACCTAACCTAACGTAACCTAACCTAACCTAACCTAACGACGTTTGCAAGCGCTTTCACATTAGATATCGCAGTTCCCGACTTGTAACGGTGAAAAACACTGCATCTCCCTTAGTGACATTGTTTCATGCGGTTTTACGACGGTTCATATCTTAACCGAACCTAACGTTCGCACTTGTATCTAAAAACGCTCTATCACACTGTTTCGTTCACACTTAAGATATTTGCATGACCTCACAGTTTTTCTCCAACTTATTACAGTACAGAACGCTGTATATCGCTAAATGACATCATTCTTTAAGGTTTCACGATGCTTGCATGCGCTTTAACGAGAATATCACAACATAGCAGTTTCGCACTTGTAACGGTACAACACGCAGTATCTGGCTTGTTCATGCCGTTTTGTGTGCTTTCACAACATTTCACCTATTGCAATTTCGTACATGCAATAAAACAACACTATCTCGTTAGATGACGTCTTTTTTGGTGGTCTCACGACGCTACCTAGCTTAAACTAACATAACTCAACCTAATATAACCTTCGCACTTCTATTGTTAGAAAACATTTTACTCGCTACTTTACAATGCTCTCTACAACATTACGACGGTTTCATGCACTTTCACATTAGATATCGCAGTTCCCGACTTGTAATGGTGAAAAAACCTGCATCTCACAAAGTGACACATTTCAATGCGGTTTTACGACGGTTCATATCTTAACCTAACCGAACATTCGCACTTGTATCTAAAAACGCTCTATTACACTGTTTCGTTCACAATTACGATATTTGCATAACCTCACAGTTTTTCACCAACCTATTGCAGTACAGGACGCTGTATCTCGCTAAATGACATTGTTCTTTAAGGTTTCACGATGCTTGCATGCGCTTTAACGAGAATATCACAATATAGCAGTTTCGCACTTGTAACGGTAGCACACGCAGTATTTGGCTTGTTCATGCCGTTTTGTGTGCTTTCACAACATTTCACCTATCGCAGTATAATACTCCCAATAAAACAACACTATCTCGTTAGATGACGTCGTTTTTGGTAGTTTCACGACGCTACCTAGCTTAAACTAACCTAACCTAACCTAACCTTCGCACTTCTATCGTTAGAAAACGTTTTACTCGCAACTTTACAATGTTTTCTACAAGATTACGACGGTTTCATGCGCTTTCCCATTAGATATCGCAGTTCCCAACTTGTAAAGGTGAAAAACACTGCATCTCACTAAGTGACATTGTTTAACGCGGTTTTACGACGGTTCATACCTTAACCTAACGTAACCTAACCTAACCTAACCTAACCTTACCTAACCTAACCTAACCCAACCCACCCCAACCTAACCTAACCTAACCTAACCTAAACTAACCTAACCCAACCTAACCTAACCTAACCTAACCCAACCTAACCCAACCTAACCCAACCCAACCCAACCTAACCTAACCTAAGCTAACCTAACCTAACCTAACCAAACCTAACCTAACCTAACCTAACGTAACCTAACCTAACCTAACCTATTCTAACGTAACCTAACCTAACCTAACATAACCCAACCTAACCTAACCTAACCCAACCTAACCCAACCCAACCCAACCTAACCTAACCTAAGCTAACCTAACCTAACCTAACCAAACCTAACCTAACCTAACCTAACCTAACGTAACCTAACCTAACCTAACCTATTCTAACGTAACCTAACCTTACCTGATCTAACCTAACCTAACGTAACCTAACCTAACCTAACCTAACCTAACGTAACCTAACCTAACCTAACCAAATCTAACCCAACCCAACCCAACAACACCCACCCCAACCTAACCTAACCTAACCTAACCTAAACTAACCTAACCCAACCTAACCTAACCTAACCTAACCCAACCTAACCCAACCCAACCCAACCTAACCTAACCTAACCTAAACTAACCTAACCAAACCTAACCTAAGCTAACCTAACCTAACGTAACCTAACCTAATCTAACCTATTCTAACGTAACCTTACCTGATCTAACCTAACCTAACGTAACCTAACCTAACCTAACATAACCTAACGTAACCTAACCTAACCTAACCTAACATAACCTAACCTAACCTAACCAAACCTAACCTAACCCAACCCAACCCAACCCAACAACACCCACCCCAACGTAACCTAACCTAACCTTACCTAACCTAACCAAATTATCCTTACCTAACCTAACCTAACCTAACGTAACCTAACCTAACCTAACGTAGCCTAACCTAACCTAACCTAACCTAACCCAACGTAACCTAACCTAACCTAACCCAACTCAACCCAACCTAACCTAATCTAACCTAACCTAACCTAACCTAACCAAACCTAACCTAACCTAACCTAACCTAACCTAACGACGGCTGCAAGCGCTTTCACATTAGATATCGCAGTTCCCGACTTGTAATGGTGAAAAACACTGCATCTCACTAAGTGACTTTGTTTAATGCGGTTTTACGACGGTTCATATCTTAACCTAACCGAACATTCGCACTTGTATCTAAAAACGCTCTATTACACTGTTTCGTTCACAATTACGATATTTGCATAACCTCACAGTTTTTCACCAACTTATTGCAGTACAGAACGCTGTATCTCACTAAATGACATTGTTCTTTAAGGTTTCACGATGCTTGCATGCGCTTTAACGAGAATATCACAATATAGCAGTTTCGCACTTGTAACGGTAGAACACGCAGTATTTGGCTTGTTCATGCCGTTTTGTGTGCTTTCACAACATTTCACCTACCGCTGTTTAATACTCGCAATAAAACAACACTATCTCGTTAGATGACGTCGTTTTTGGTAGTTTCACGACGCTACCTAGCTTAAACTAACCTAACCTAACCTAACCTTCGCACTTCTGTCGTTAGAAAACGTTTTACTCGCAACTTTACAATGCTTTCTACAAGATTACGACGGTTTCATGCGCTTTCCTATTAGATATCGTAGTTCCCGACTTGTAATGTTGAAAAACACTACATCTAACTAAGTGACATTGTTTAATGCGGTTTTAGCGCGGTTCATATCTTAACCTAACCTAACCTAACCTAACCCAACCTAACCTAACCTTACTTAACCCGACCTAACCCAACCTAACCTAACCTAACCTAACCAAACCTTACCTAACATAACCTAACCTAACCTAACCTAACCAAACCTAACCTAACCTAACCTAACCTAACGTAACCTAACCTAACCTAACCTAACGACGTTTGCAAGCGCTTTCACATTAGATATCGCAGTTCCCGACTTGTAATGGTGAAAGACACTGCATCTCACTAAGTGACATTGTTTAATGCGGTTTTACGACGGTTCATATCTTAACCTAACCGAACATTCGCACTTGTATCTAAAAACGCTCTATTACACTGTTTCGTTCACATTTACGATATTTGCGTGACCTCACAGTTTTTCACCAACCTTTTACAGTACAGAACGCTGTCTCTCGCTAAATGACATCATTCTTTAAGGTTTCACGATGCTTGCATGCGCTTTAACGAGAATATCACAACATAGCAGTTTCGCACTTGTAACGGTACAACACGCAGTATTTGGCTTGTTCATGACGTTTTGTGTGCTTTCACAACATTTCACCTATCGCAGTTTCGTACTCGCAATAAAACAACACTATCTCGTTAGATGACGTCGTTTTTGGTGGTTTCACGACGCTACCTAGCTTAAACTAACATAACTCAACCTAACATAACCTTCGGACTTCTATCGTTAGAAAACGTTTTACTCGCTACTTTACATTGCTTTCTACAACATTACGACGGTTTCAAGCGCTTTCACATTCGATATCGCAGTTCCCAACTTGTAAAGGTGAAAAACACTGCATCTCACTAAGTGACATTGTTTAACGCGGTTTTACGACGGTTCATACCTTAACCTAACGTAACCTAACCTAACTTAACCTAACCTTACCTAACCTAACCTAACCTAACCCAACCCAACCCAACCTAACCTAACCTAACCTAAACTAACCTAACCAAACCTAACCTAACCTAACCTAACCTAACGTAACCTAACCTATTCTAACGTAACCTAACCTTACCTGATCTAACCTAACCTAACGTAACCTAACCTAACCTAAAATAACCTAACGTACCTAACCTAACCTAACCTAACGTAACCTAACCTAACCTAACCAAACCTAACCCAACCCAACCCAACCCAACAACACCCACCCCAACCTAACCTAACCTAACCTAACCTTACCTAACCTAACCAAATTATCCTTACCTAACCTAACCTAACCTAACCTAACCTAACCTTACTTAACCTACCCTAACCCAACCTAACCTAACCTAACCTAACCAAACCTTACCTAACATAACCTAACCTAACCTAACCTAACCAAACCTAACCTAACCTAACCTAACGTAACCTAACCTAACCTAACCTAACCTAACGACGTTTGCAAGCGCTTTCACATTAGATATCGCAGTTCCCGACTTGTAATGGTGAAAAACACTGCATCTCACTAAGTGACATTGTTTAATGCGGTTTTACGACGGTTCATATCTTAACCTAACTTAAGATTCGCACTTGTATTGAAAAACGCTCTATTACACTGTTTCGTTCACAATTACGATATTTGCATGACCTCACAGTTTTTCACCAACTTATTACAGTACAGAACGCTGTCTCTCGCTAAATGACATTGTTCTTTAAGGTTTCACGATGCTTGCATGCGCTTTAACGAGAATATCACAACATAGCAGTTTCGCACTTGTAACGGTACAACACGCAGTATTTGGCTTGTTCATGACGTTTTGTGTGCTTTCACAACATTTCACCTATCGCAGTTTCGTACTCGCAATAAAACAACACTATCTCGTTAGATGACGTCGTTTTTGGTGGTTTCACGACGCTACCTAGCTTAAACTAACCTAACCTAACCTAACCTTCGCACTTCTATCGTTAGAAAACGTTTTATTCGCTACTTTACAATGTTTTCACCAAGATTACGACGGTTTCATGCGCTTTCACATTAGATATCGCAGTTTTTGACTTGTTATGGTGAAAAACACAGCATCTCATTAAGTGACATTGTTTAATGCGGTTTTTGCGCGGTTCATATCTTAACCTAACCTAACCTAACCTAATTTAACCTAACCTAACCTTACCTAACTTAACCTAACCTAACGTAACCTAACTTAACCTAACCTAACCTAACCTAACCTAACGACGTTTGCAAGCGCTTTCACATTAGATATCGCAGTTCCCGACTTGTAACGGTGAAAAACACTGCATCTCCCTTAGTGACATTGTTTCATGCGGTTTTACGACGGTTCATATCTTAACCGAACCTAACGTTCGCACTTGTATCTAAAAACGCTCTATCACACTGTTTCGTTCACATTTAAGATATTTGCATGATCTCACAGTTTTTCTCCAACTTATTACAGTACAGAACGCTGTATATCGCTAAATGACATCATTCTTTAAGGTTTCACGATGCTTGCATGCGCTTTAACGAGAATATCACAACATAGCAGTTTCGCACTTGTAACGGTACAACACGCAGTATCTGGCTTGTTCATGCCGTTTTGTGTGCTTTCACAACATTTCACCTATTGCAATTTCGTACATGCAATAAAACAACACTATCTCGTTAGATGACGTCTTTTTTGGTGGTCTCACGACGCTACCTAGCTTAAACTAACATAACTCAACCTAATATAACCTTCGCACTTCTATCGTTAGAAAACATTTTACTCGCTACTTTACAATTCTCTCTACAACATTACGACGGTTTCATGCACTTTCACATTAGATATCGCAGTTCCCGACTTGTAATGGTGAAAAAACCTGCATCTCACAAAGTGACACATTTCAATGCGGTTTTACGACGGTTCATATCTTAACCTAACCGAACATTCGCACTTGTATCTAAAAACGCTCTATTACACTGTTTCGTTCACAATTACGATATTTGCATAACCTCACAGTTTTTCACCAACCTATTGCAGTACAGAACGCTGTATCTCGCTAAATGACATTGTTCTTTAAGGTTTCACGATGCTTGCATGCGCTTTAACGAGAATATCACAATATAGCAGTTTCGCACTTGTAACGGTAGCACACGCAGTATTTGGCTTGTTCATGCCGTTTTGTGTGCTTTCACAACATTTCACCTATCGCAGTTTAATACTCCCAATAAAACAACACTATCTCGTTAGATGACGTCGTTTTTGGTAGTTTCACGACGCTACCTAGCTTAAACTAACCTAACCTAACCTAACCTTCGCACTTCTATCGTTAGAAAACGTTTTACTCGCAACTTTACAATGTTTTCTACAAGATTACGACGGTTTCATGCGCTTTCACATTAGATATCGCAGTTCCCAACTTGTAAAGGTGAAAAACACTGCATCTCACTAAGTGACATTGTTTAACGCGGTTTTACGACGGTTCATACCTTAACCTAACGTAACCTAACCTAACCTAACCTAACCTTACCTAACCTAACCTAACCCAACCCACCCCAACCTAACCTAACCTAACCTAACCTAAACTAACCTAACCCAACCTAACCTAACCTAACCTAACCCAACCTAACCCAACCTAACCCAACCCAACCCAACCTAACCTAACCTAAGCTAACCTAACCTAACCTAACCAAACCTAACCTAACCTAACCTAACGTAACCTAACCTAAACTAACCTATTCTAACGTAACCTAACCCAACCTAACCTAACCTAACCTAACCCAACCTAACCCAACCTAACCCAACCCAACCCAACCTAACCTAACCTAAGCTAACCTAACCTAACCTAACCAAACCTAACCTAACCTAACCTAACCTAACGTAACCTAACCTAACCTAACCTAACCTAACCCAACGTAACCTAACCTAACCTAACCCAACTCAACCCAACCTAACCTAATCTAACCTAACCTAACCTAACCTAACCTAACCAAACCTAACCTAACCTAACCTAACCTAACCTAACGACGGCTGCAAGCGCTTTCACATTAGATATCGCAGTTCCCGACTTGTAATGGTGAAAAACACTGCATCTCACTAAGTGACTTTGTTTAATGCGGTTTTACGACGGTTCATATCTTAACCTAACCGAACATTCGCACTTGTATCTAAAAACGCTCTATTACACTGTTTCGTTCACAATTACGATATTTGCATAACCTCACAGTTTTTCACCAACTTATTGCAGTACAGAACGCTGTATCTCACTAAATGACATTGTTCTTTAAGGTTTCACGATGCTTGCATGCGCTTTAACGAGAATATCACAATATAGCAGTTTCGCACTTGTAACGGTAGAACACGCAGTATTTGGCTTGTTCATGCCGTTTTGTGTGCTTTCACAACATTTCACCTACCGCTGTTTAATAGTGTTTTTCACCTTTACAAGTTGGGAACTGCGATATCTAATGTGAAAGCGCTTGAAACCGTCGTTAGGTTAGGTTAGGTTAGGTTAGGTTAGGTTAGGTTGTGTTAGGTTAGGTTAGGTTAGGTTAGATTAGGTTAGGTTGGGTTGAGTTGAGTTAGGTTAGGGTAGGTTAGGTTACGTTGGGTTAGGTTAGGTTAGGTTACGTTAGGTTAGGTTAGGTTACGTTAGGTTAGGTTAGGTTAGGTAAGGATAATTTGGTTAGGTTAGGTAAGGTTAGGTTAGGTTAGGTTAGGTTGGGTGGGTGTTGTTGGGTTGGGTTGGGTTGGGTTAGGTTTGGTTAGGTTAGGTTAGGTTACGTTAGGTTACGTTAGGTTAGGTTACGTTAGGTTATGTTAGGTTAGGTTAGGTTACGTTAGAATAGGTTAGGTTAGGTTAGGTTACGTTAGGTTAGGTTAGGTTAGGTTAGGTTTGGTTAGGTTAGGTTAGGTTAGCTTAGGTTAGGTTAGGTTGGGTTGGGTTGGGTTAGGTTGGGTTAGGTTGGGTTAGGTTAGGTTAGGTTAGGTTGGGTTAGGTTACGTTAGAATAGGTTAGGTTAGGTTAGGTTACGTTAGGTTAGGTTAGGTTAGGTTTGGTTAGGTTAGGTTAGGTTAGCTTAGGTTAGGTTAGGTTGGGTTGGGTTGGGTTAGGTTGGGTTAGGTTGGGTTAGGTTAGGTTAGGTTAGGTTGGGTTA
This sequence comes from Rhipicephalus microplus, assembly GCF_043290135.1. Lineage (NCBI taxonomy): Eukaryota > Metazoa > Arthropoda > Arachnida > Ixodida > Ixodidae > Rhipicephalus > Rhipicephalus microplus. The sequence continues at coordinate 4,411,737 of NW_027464606.1, read as the reverse complement.
GGTTAGTTTAGGTTAGGTTAGGTTAGGTAAGGTTGGGGTGGGTTGGGTTAGGTTAGGTTAGGTAAGGTTAGGTTAGGTTAGGTTAGGTTACGTTAGGTTAAGGTATGAACCGTCGTAAAACCGCGTTAAACAATGTCACTTAGTGAGATGCAGTGTTTTTCACCTTTACAAGTTGGGAACTGCGATATCTAATGTGAAAGCGCATGAAACCGTCGTAATCTTGTAGAAAACATTGTAAAGTTGCGAGTAAAACGTTTTCTAACGATAGAAGTGCGAAGGTTAGGTTAGGTTAGGTTAGGTTAGGTTAGGTAGCGTCGTGAAACCACCAAAAACGACGTCATCTAACGAGATAGTGTTGTTTTATTGGGAGTATTAAACTGCGATAGGTGAAATGTTGTGAAAGCACACAAAACGGCATGAACAAGCCAAATACTGCGTGTGCTACCGTTACAAGTGCGAAACTGCTATATTGTGATATTCTCGTTAAAGCGCATGCAAGCATCGTGAAACCTTAAAGAACAATGTCATTTAGCGAGATACAGCGTTCTGTACTGCAATAGGTTGGTGAAAAACTGTGAGGTTATGCAAATATCGTAATTGTGAACGAAACAGTGTAATAGAGCGTTTTTAGATACAAGTGCGAATGTTCGGTTAGGTTAAGATATGAACCGTCGTAAAACCGCATTGAAATGTGTCACTTTGTGAGATGCAGGTTTTTTCACCATTACAAGTCGGGAACTGCGATATCTAATGTGAAAGTGCATGAAACCGTCGTAATGTCGTAGAGAGAATTGTAAAGTAGCGAGTAAAATGTTTTCTAACGATAGAAGTGCGAAGGTTATATTAGGTTGAGTTATGTTAGTTTAAGCTAGGTAGCGTCGTGAGACCACCAAAAAAGACGTCATCTAACGAGATAGTGTTGTTTTATTGCATGTACGAAATTGCAATAGGTGAAATGTTGTGAAAGCACACAAAAGGGCATGAACAAGCCAGATACTGCGTGTTGTACCGTTACAAGTGCGAAACTGCTATGTTGTGATATTCTCGTTAAAGCGCATGCAAGCATCGTGAAACCTTAAAGAATGATGTCATTTAGCGATATACAGCGTTCTGTACTGTAATAAGTTGGAGAAAAACTGTGAGATCATGCAAATATCTTAAATGTGAACGAAACAGTGTGATAGAGCGTTTTTAGATACAAGTGCGAACGTTAGGTTCGGTTAAGATATGAACCGTCGTAAAACCGCATGAAACAATGTCACTAAGGGAGATGCAGTGTTTTTCACCGTTACAAGTCGGGAACTGCGATATCTAATGTGAAAGCGCTTGCAAACGTCGTTAGGTTAGGTTAGGTTAGGTTAAGTTAGGTTACGTTAGGTTAGGTTAAGTTAGGTAAGGTTAGGTTAGGTTAAATTAGGTTAGGTTAGGTTAGGTTAAGATATGAACCGCGCTAAAACCGCATTAAACAATGTCACTTAATGAGATGCTGTGTTTTTCACCATAACAAGTCAAAAACTGCGATATCTAATGTGAAAGCGCATGAAACCGTCGTAATCTTGGTGAAAACATTGTAAAGTAGCGAATAAAACGTTTTCTAACGATAGAAGTGCGAAGGTTAGGTTAGGTTAGGTTAGTTTAAGCTAGGTAGCGTCGTGAAACCACCAAAAACGACGTCATCTAACGAGATAGTGTTGTTTTATTGCGAGTACGAAACTGCGATAGGTGAAATGTTGTGAAAGCACACAAAACGTCATGAACAAGCCAAATACTGCGTGTTGTACCGTTACAAGTGCGAAACTGCTATGTTGTGATATTCTCGTTAAAGCGCATGCAAGCATCGTGAAACCTTAAAGAACAATGTCATTTAGCGAGAGACAGCGTTCTGTACTGTAATAAGTTGGTGAAAAACTGTGAGGTCATGCAAATATCGTAATTGTGAACGAAACAGTGTAATAGAGCGTTTTTCAATACAAGTGCGAATCTTAAGTTAGGTTAAGATATGAACCGTCGTAAAACCGCATTAAACAATGTCACTTAGTGAGATGCAGTGTTTTTCACCATTACAAGTCGGGAACTGCGATATCTAATGTGAAAGCGCTTGCAAACGTCGTTAGGTTAGGTTAGGTTAGGTTAGGTTACGTTAGGTTAGGTTAGGTTAGGTTTGGTTAGGTTAGGTTAGGTTAGGTTATGTTAGGTAAGGTTTGGTTAGGTTAGGTTAGGTTAGGTTGGGTTAGGGTAGGTTAAGTAAGGTTAGGTTAGGTTAGGTTAGGTTAGGTTAGGTAAGGATAATTTGGTTAGGTTAGGTAAGGTTAGGTTAGGTTAGGTTAGGTTGGGGTGGGTGTTGTTGGGTTGGGTTGGGTTGGGTTAGGTTTGGTTAGGTTAGGTTAGGTTACGTTAGGTTAGGTTAGGTTAGGTACGTTAGGTTATTTTAGGTTAGGTTAGGTTACGTTAGGTTAGGTTAGATCAGGTAAGGTTAGGTTACGTTAGAATAGGTTAGGTTACGTTAGGTTAGGTTAGGTTAGGTTAGGTTTGGTTAGGTTAGTTTAGGTTAGGTTAGGTTAGGTTGGGTTGGGTTGGGTTAGGTTAGGTTATGTTAGGTAAGGTTAGGTTAAGTTAGGTTAGGTTACGTTAGGTTAAGGTATGAACCGTCGTAAAACCGCGTTAAACAATGTCACTTAGTGAGATGCAGTGTTTTTCACCTTTACAAGTTGGGAACTGCGATATCGAATGTGAAAGCGCTTGAAACCGTCGTAATGTTGTAGAAAGCAATGTAAAGTAGCGAGTAAAACGTTTTCTAACGATAGAAGTCCGAAGGTTATGTTAGGTTGAGTTATGTTAGTTTAAGCTAGGTAGCGTCGTGAAACCACCAAAAACGACGTCATCTAACGAGATAGTGTTGTTTTATTGCGAGTACGAAACTGCGATAGGTGAAATGTTGTGAAAGCACACAAAACGTCATGAACAAGCCAAATACTGCGTGTTGTACCGTTACAAGTGCGAAACTGCTATGTTGTGATATTCTCGTTAAAGCGCATGCAAGCATCGTGAAACCTTAAAGAATGATGTCATTTAGCGAGAGACAGCGTTCTGTACTGTAAAAGGTTGGTGAAAAACTTTGAGGTCACGCAAATATCGTAAATGTGAACGAAACAGTGTAATAGAGCGTTTTTAGATACAAGTGCGAATGTTCGGTTAGGTTAGGATATGAACCGTCGTAAAACCGCATTAAACAATGTCACTTAGTGAGATGCAGTGTCTTTCACCATTACAAGTCGGGAACTGCGATATCTAATGTGAAAGCGCTTGCAAACGTCGTTAGGTTAGGTTAGGTTAGGTTACGTTAGGTTAGGTTAGGTTAGGTTAGGTTTGGTTAGGTATGGTTAGGTTAGGTTATGTTAGGTAAGGTTTGGTTAGGTTAGGTTAGGTTAGGTTGGGTTAGGTCGGGTTAAGTAAGGTTAGATTAGGTTGGGTTAGGTTAGGTTAGGTTAGGTTAGGTTAAGATATGAACCGCGCTAAAACCGCATTAAACAATGTCACTTAGTTAGATGTAGTGTTTTTCAACATTACAAGTCGGGAACTACGATATCTAATAGGAAAGCGCATGAAACCGTCGTAATCTTGTAGAAAACATTGTAAAGTTGCGAGTAAAACGTTTTCTAACGACAGAAGTGCGAAGGTTAGGTTAGGTTAGGTTAGTTTAAGCTAGGTAGCGTCGTGAAACTACCAAAAACGACGTCATCTAACGAGATAGTGTTGTTTTATTGCGAGTATTAAACAGCGGTAGGTGAAATGTTGTGAAAGCACACAAAACGGCATGAACAAGCCAAATACTGCGTGTTCTACCGTTACAAGTGCGAAACTGCTATATTGTGATATTCTCGTTAAAGCGCATGCAAGCATCGTGAAACCTTAAAGAACAATGTCATTTAGTGAGATACAGCGTTCTGTACTGCAATAAGTTGGTGAAAAACTGTGAGGTTATGCAAATATCGTAATTGTGAACGAAACAGTGTAATAGAGCGTTTTTAGATACAAGTGCGAATGTTCGGTTAGGTTAAGATATGAACCGTCGTAAAACCGCATTAAACAAAGTCACTTAGTGAGATGCAGTGTTTTTCACCATTACAAGTCGGGAACTGCGATATCTAATGTGAAAGCGCTTGCAGCCGTCGTTAGGTTAGGTTAGGTTAGGTTAGGTTAGGTTTGGTTAGGTTAGGTTAGGTTAGGTTAGGTTAGATTAGGTTAGGTTGGGTTGAGTTGGGTTAGGTTAGGTTAGGTTACGTTGGGTTAGGTTAGGTTAGGTTAGGTTAGGTTACGTTAGGTTAGGTTAGGTTAGGTTAGGTTTGGTTAGGTTAGGTTAGGTTAGCTTAGGTTAGGTTAGGTTGGGTTGGGTTGGGTTAGGTTGGGTTAGGTTGGGTTAGGTTAGGTTAGGTTAGGTTGGGTTAGGTTACGTTAGAATAGGTTAGTTTAGGTTAGGTTACGTTAGGTTAGGTTAGGTTAGGTTTGGTTAGGTTAGGTTAGGTTAGCTTAGGTTAGGTTAGGTTGGGTTGGGTTGGGTTAGGTTGGGTTAGGTTGGGTTAGGTTAGGTTAGGTTAGGTTGGGTTAGGTTAGTTTAGGTTAGGTTAGGTTAGGTTAGGTTGGGGTGGGTTGGGTTAGGTTAGGTTAGGTAAGGTTAGGTTAGGTTAGGTTAGGTTACGTTAGGTTAAGGTATGAACCGTCGTAAAACCGCGTTAAACAATGTCACTTAGTGAGATGCAGTGTTTTTCACCTTTACAAGTTGGGAACTGCGATATCTAATGTGAAAGCGCATGAAACCGTCATAATCTTGTAGAAAACATTGTAAAGTTGCGAGTAAAACGTTTTCTAACGATAGAAGTGCGAAGGTTAGGTTAGGTTAGGTTAGTTTAAGCTAGGTAGCGTCGTGAAACTACCAAAAACGACGTCATCTAACGAGATAGTGTTGTTTTATTGGGAGTATTAAACTGCGATAGGTGAAATGTTGTGAAAGCACACAAAACGGCATGAACAAGCCAAATACTGCGTGTGCTACCGTTACAAGTGCGAAACTGCTATATTGTGATATTCTCGTTAAAGCGCATGCAAGCATCGTGAAACCTTAAAGAACAATGTCATTTAGCGAGATACAGCGTTCTGTACTGCAATAGGTTGGTGAAAAACTGTGAGGTTATGCAAATATCGTAATTGTGAACGAAACAGTGTAATAGAGCGTTTTTAGATACAAGTGCGAATGTTCGGTTAGGTTAAGATATGAACCGTCGTAAAACCGCATTGAAATGTGTCACTTTGTGAGATGCAGGTTTTTTCACCATTACAAGTCGGGAACTGCGATATCTAATGTGAAAGTGCATGAAACCGTCGTAATGTTGTAGAGAGAATTGTAAAGTAGCGAGTAAAATGTTTTCTAACGATAGAAGTGCGAAGGTTATATTAGGTTGAGTTATGTTAGTTTAAGCTAGGTAGCGTCGTGAGACCACCAAAAAAGACGTCATCTAACGAGATAGTGTTGTTTTATTGCATGTACGAAATTGCAATAGGTGAAATGTTGTGAAAGCACACAAAACGGCATGAACAAGCCAGATACTGCGTGTTGTACCGTTACAAGTGCGAAACTGCTATGTTGTGATATTCTCGTTAAAGCGCATGCAAGCATCGTGAAACCTTAAAGAATGATGTCATTTAGCGATATACAGCGTTCTGTACTGTAATAAGTTGGAGAAAAACTGTGAGATCATGCAAATATCTTAAATGTGAACGAAACAGTGTGATAGAGCGTTTTTAGATACAAGTGCGAACGTTAGGTTCGGTTAAGATATGAACCGTCGTAAAACCGCATGAAACAATGTCACTAAGGGAGATGCAGTGTTTTTCACCGTTACAAGTCGGGAACTGCGATATCTAATGTGAAAGCGCTTGCAAACGTCGTTAGGTTAGGTTAGGTTAGGTTAGGTTAAGTTAGGTTACGTTAGGTTAGGTTAAGTTAGGTAAGGTTAGGTTAGGTTAAATTAGGTTAGGTTAGGTTAGGTTAAGATATGAACCGCGCAAAAACCGCATTAAACAATGTCACTTAATGAGATGCTGTGTTTTTCACCATAACAAGTCAAAAACTGCGATATCTAATGTGAAAGCGCATGAAACCGTCGTAATCTTGGTGAAAACATTGTAAAGTAGCGAATAAAACGTTTTCTAACGATAGAAGTGCGAAGGTTAGGTTAGGTTAGGTTAGTTTAAGCTAGGTAGCGTCGTGAAACCACCAAAAACGACGTCATCTAACGAGATAGTGTTGTTTTATTGCGAGTACGAAACTGCGATAGGTGAAATGTTGTGAAAGCACACAAAACGTCATGAACAAGCCAAATACTGCGTGTTGTACCGTTACAAGTGCGAAACTGCTATGTTGTGATATTCTCGTTAAAGCGCATGCAAGCATCGTGAAACCTTAAAGAACAATGTCATTTAGCGAGAGACAGCGTTCTGTACTGTAATAAGTTGGTGAAAAACTGTGAGGTCATGCAAATATCGTAATTGTGAACGAAACAGTGTAATAGAGCGTTTTTCAATACAAGTGCGAATCTTAAGTTAGGTTAAGATATGAACCGTCGTAAAACCGCATTAAACAATGTCACTTAGTGAGATGCAGTGTTTTTCACCATTACAAGTCGGGAACTGCGATATCTAATGTGAAAGCGCTTGCAAACGTCGTTAGGTTAGGTTAGGTTAGGTTAGGTTACGTTAGGTTAGGTTAGGTTAGGTTTGGTTAGGTTAGGTTAGGTTAGGTTATGTTAGGTAAGGTTTGGTTAGGTTAGGTTAGGTTAGGTTGGGTTAGGGTAGGTTAAGTAAGGTTAGGTTAGGTTAGGTTAGGTTAGGTTAGGTAAGGATAATTTGGTTAGGTTAGGTAAGGTTAGGTTAGGTTAGGTTAGGTTGGGGTGGGTGTTGTTGGGTTGGGTTGGGTTGGGTTAGGTTTGGTTAGGTTAGGTTAGGTTACGTTAGGTTAGGTTAGGTTAGGTACGTTAGGTTATTTTAGGTTAGGTTAGGTTACGTTAGGTTAGGTTAGATCAGGTAAGGTTAGGTTACGTTAGAATAGGTTAGGTTACGTTAGGTTAGGTTAGGTTAGGTTAGGTTTGGTTAGGTTAGTTTAGGTTAGGTTAGGTTAGGTTGGGTTGGGTTGGGTTAGGTTAGGTTAGGTTAGGTAAGGTTAGGTTAAGTTAGGTTAGGTTACGTTAGGTTAAGGTATGAACCGTCGTAAAACCGCGTTAAACAATGTCACTTAGTGAGATGCAGTGTTTTTCACCTTTACAAGTTGGGAACTGCGATATCGAATGTGAAAGCGCTTGAAACCGTCGTAATGTTGTAGAAAGCAATGTAAAGTAGCGAGTAAAACGTTTTCTAACGATAGAAGTCCGAAGGTTATGTTAGGTTGAGTTATGTTAGTTTAAGCTAGGTAGCGTCGTGAAACCACCAAAAACGACGTCATCTAACGAGATAGTGTTGTTTTATTGCGAGTACGAAACTGCGATAGGTGAAATGTTGTGAAAGCACACAAAACGGCATGAACAAGCCAAATACTGCGTGTGCTACCGTTACAAGTGCGAAACTGCTATATTGTGATATTCTCGTTAAAGCGCATGCAAGCATCGTGAAACCTTAAAGAACAATGTCATTTAGCGAGATACAGCGTTCTGTACTGCAATAGGTTGGTGAAAAACTGTGAGGTTATGCAAATATCGTAATTGTGAACGAAACAGTGTAATAGAGCGTTTTTAGATACAAGTGCGAATGTTCGGTTAGGTTAAGATATGAACCGTCGTAAAACCGCATTGAAATGTGTCACTTTGTGAGATGCAGGTTTTTTCACCATTACAAGTCGGGAACTGCGATATCTAATGTGAAAGTGCATGAAACCGTCGTAATGTCGTAGAGAGAATTGTAAAGTAGCGAGTAAAATGTTTTCTAACGATAGAAGTGCGAAGGTTATATTAGGTTGAGTTATGTTAGTTTAAGCTAGGTAGCGTCGTGAGACCACCAAAAAAGACGTCATCTAACGAGATAGTGTTGTTTTATTGCATGTACGAAATTGCAATAGGTGAAATGTTGTGAAAGCACACAAAAGGGCATGAACAAGCCAGATACTGCGTGTTGTACCGTTACAAGTGCGAAACTGCTATGTTGTGATATTCTCGTTAAAGCGCATGCAAGCATCGTGAAACCTTAAAGAATGATGTCATTTAGCGATATACAGCGTTCTGTACTGTAATAAGTTGGAGAAAAACTGTGAGATCATGCAAATATCTTAAATGTGAACGAAACAGTGTGATAGAGCGTTTTTAGATACAAGTGCGAACGTTAGGTTCGGTTAAGATATGAACCGTCGTAAAACCGCATGAAACAATGTCACTAAGGGAGATGCAGTGTTTTTCACCGTTACAAGTCGGGAACTGCGATATCTAATGTGAAAGCGCTTGCAAACGTCGTTAGGTTAGGTTAGGTTAGGTTAAGTTAGGTTACGTTAGGTTAGGTTAAGTTAGGTAAGGTTAGGTTAGGTTAAATTAGGTTAGGTTAGGTTAGGTTAAGATATGAACCGCGCTAAAACCGCATTAAACAATGTCACTTAATGAGATGCTGTGTTTTTCACCATAACAAGTCAAAAACTGCGATATCTAATGTGAAAGCGCATGAAACCGTCGTAATCTTGGTGAAAACATTGTAAAGTAGCGAATAAAACGTTTTCTAACGATAGAAGTGCGAAGGTTAGGTTAGGTTAGGTTAGTTTAAGCTAGGTAGCGTCGTGAAACCACCAAAAACGACGTCATCTAACGAGATAGTGTTGTTTTATTGCGAGTACGAAACTGCGATAGGTGAAATGTTGTGAAAGCACACAAAACGTCATGAACAAGCCAAATACTGCGTGTTGTACCGTTACAAGTGCGAAACTGCTATGTTGTGATATTCTCGTTAAAGCGCATGCAAGCATCGTGAAACCTTAAAGAACAATGTCATTTAGCGAGAGACAGCGTTCTGTACTGTAATAAGTTGGTGAAAAACTGTGAGGTCATGCAAATATCGTAATTGTGAACGAAACAGTGTAATAGAGCGTTTTTCAATACAAGTGCGAATCTTAAGTTAGGTTAAGATATGAACCGTCGTAAAACCGCATTAAACAATGTCACTTAGTGAGATGCAGTGTTTTTCACCATTACAAGTCGGGAACTGCGATATCTAATGTGAAAGCGCTTGCAAACGTCGTTAGGTTAGGTTAGGTTAGGTTACGTTAGGTTAGGTTAGGTTAGGTTTGGTTAGGTTAGGTTAGGTTAGGTTATGTTAGGTAAGGTTTGGTTAGGTTAGGTTAGGTTAGGTTGGGTTAGGGTAGGTTAAGTAAGGTTAGGTTAGGTTAGGTTAGGTTAGGTAAGGATAATTTGGTTAGGTTAGGTAAGGTTAGGTTAGGTTAGGTTAGGTTGGGGTGGGTGTTGTTGGGTTGGGTTGGGTTGGGTTAGGTTTGGTTAGGTTAGGTTAGGTTACGTTAGGTTAGGTTAGGTTAGGTACGTTAGGTTATTTTAGGTTAGGTTAGGTTACGTTAGGTTAGGTTAGATCAGGTAAGGTTAGGTTACGTTAGAATAGGTTAGGTTACGTTAGGTTAGGTTAGGTTAGGTTAGGTTTGGTTAGGTTAGTTTAGGTTAGGTTAGGTTAGGTTGGGTTGGGTTGGGTTAGGTTAGGTTATGTTAGGTAAGGTTAGGTTAAGTTAGGTTAGGTTACGTTAGGTTAAGGTATGAACCGTCGTAAAACCGCGTTAAACAATGTCACTTAGTGAGATGCAGTGTTTTTCACCTTTACAAGTTGGGAACTGCGATATCGAATGTGAAAGCGCTTGAAACCGTCGTAATGTTGTAGAAAGCAATGTAAAGTAGCGAGTAAAACGTTTTCTAACGATAGAAGTCCGAAGGTTATGTTAGGTTGAGTTATGTTAGTTTAAGCTAGGTAGCGTCGTGAAACCACCAAAAACGACGTCATCTAACGAGATAGTGTTGTTTTATTGCGAGTACGAAACTGCGATAGGTGAAATGTTGTGAAAGCACACAAAACGTCATGAACAAGCCAAATACTGCGTGTTGTACCGTTACAAGTGCGAAACTGCTATGTTGTGATATTCTCGTTAAAGCGCATGCAAGCATCGTGAAACCTTAAAGAATGATGTCATTTAGCGAGAGACAGCGTTCTGTACTGTAAAAGGTTGGTGAAAAACTTTGAGGTCACGCAAATATCGTAAATGTGAACGAAACAGTGTAATAGAGCGTTTTTAGATACAAGTGCGAATGTTCGGTTAGGTTAGGATATGAACCGTCGTAAAACCGCATTAAACAATGTCACTTAGTGAGATGCAGTGTCTTTCACCATTACAAGTCGGGAACTGCGATATCTAATGTGAAAGCGCTTGCAAACGTCGTTAGGTTAGGTTAGGTTAGGTTACGTTAGGTTAGGTTAGGTTAGGTTAGGTTTGGTTAGGTATGGTTAGGTTAGGTTATGTTAGGTAAGGTTTGGTTAGGTTAGGTTAGGTTAGGTTGGGTTAGGTCGGGTTAAGTAAGGTTAGATTAGGTTGGGTTAGGTTAGGTTAGGTTAGGTTAGGTTAAGATATGAACCGCGCTAAAACCGCATTAAACAATGTCACTTAGTTAGATGTAGTGTTTTTCAACATTACAAGTCGGGAACTACGATATCTAATAGGAAAGCGCATGAAACCGTCGTAATCTTGTAGAAAACATTGTAAAGTTGCGAGTAAAACGTTTTCTAACGACAGAAGTGCGAAGGTTAGGTTAGGTTAGGTTAGTTTAAGCTAGGTACCGTCGTGAAACCGCCAAAAACGATGTCCTCTAACGAGATAGTGTTGTTTTATTGCGAGTACGAAACTGCGATAGGTGAAATATTGGGAAAGCACACAAAATGGCATGAACTAGCCAGATACTGCGTCTTGTGCCGTTACAAGTGCGAAACTGCTTTATTGTGATCTTCTCGTTAAAGCGCATGCAAGTATCGTGAAACCTTAAAGAACGATGTCATTTAGCGAGATACAGCGTTCTGTACTGTAATAAGTTGGTGAGAAACTGTGAGGTCAAGCAAATATCGTAATTGTGAACGAAACAGTGTAATTGAGCGTATTTAGATACAAGTGCGAATGTTAGGTTAGGTTGAGATATCAACCGTCGTAAAACCGCATTAAACAATGTCACTTAGTGAGATGTAGTGTTTTTCAACATTACAAGTCGGGAACTACGATATCTAATGTGAAAGCGCATGAAACCGTCGTAATCTTGTAGAAAACATTGTAAAGTGGCGAGTAAAACGTTTTCTAACGTTAGAAGTGCGAAGGTTAGCTTGAGTTATGTTAGTTTAAGCTATGTAGCGTCGTGAAACTACCAAAAACGACGTCATCTAACGAGATAGTGTTGTTTTATTGCGAGTATTAAACTGCGATAGGTGAAATGTTGTGAATGCACACAAAACGGCATGAACAAGCCAAATACTGCGTGTTCTACCGTTACAAGTGCGAAACTGCTATATTGTGATATTCTCGTTAAAGCGCATGCAAGCATCGTGAAACCTTAAAGAACAATGTCATTTAGCGAGATACAGCGTTCTGTACTGCAATAAGTTGGTGAAAAACTGTGAGGTTATGCAAATATCGTAATTGTGAACGAAACAGTGTAATAGAGCGTTTTTCAATACAAGTACGAATGTTAGGTTAGGTTAAGATATGAACCGTCGTAAAACCGCATTAAACAATGTCACTTAGTGAGATGCAGTGTTTTTCACCATTACAAGTTGGGAACTGCGATATCTAATGTGAAAGCGCTTGCAAACGTCGTTAGGTTAGGTTAGGTTAGGTTAGGTTAGGTTAGGTTAGGTTACGTTAGGTTAGGTTTGGTTAGGTTAGGTTAGGTTAGGTTATGTTAGGTTAGGTTGGGTTAGGTTAGGTTAGGTTACGTTAGGTTAAGGTATGAACCGTCGTAAAACCGCAATAAACAATGTCACTTAGTGAGATGCAGTGTTTTTCACCTTTACAAGTTGGGAACTGCGATATCTAATGTGAAAGCGCTTGAAACCGTCGTAATGTTGTAGAAAGCAATGTAAAGTAGCGAGTAAAACGTTTTCTAACGATAGAAGTGCGAAGGTAATGTTAGGTTGAGTTATGTTAGTTTAAGCTAGGTAGCGTCGTGAAACCACCAAAAACGACGTCATCTAACGAGATAGTGTTGTTTTATTGCGAGTACGAAACTGCGATAGGTAAAATGTTGTGAAAGCACATAAAACGGCATGAACAAGCCAAATACTGCGTGTTGTACCGTTACAAGTGCGAAACTGCTATGTTGTGACATTCTCGGTAAAGCGCATGCAAGGATCGTGAAACCTTAAAGAACGATGTCATTTAGCGAGATACAGCGTTCTGTACTGTAATAAGTTGGTGAGAAACTGTGAGGTCAAGCAAATATCGTAATTGTGAACGAAACAGTGTAATTGAGCGTCTTTAGATACAAGTGCGAATGTTAGGTTAGGTTGACATATCAACCGTCGTAAAACCGCATTAAACAATGTCACTTAGTGAGATGTAGTGTTTTTCAACATTACAAGTCGGGAACTACGATACCTAATGTGAAAGCGCATGAAACCGTCGTAATCTTGTAGAAAACATTGTAAAGTGGCGAGTAAAACGTTTTTCAACGATAGAAGTGCGAAGGTTAGGTTAGGTTAGGTTAGGTTAGTTTAAGCTAGGTAGCGTCGTGAAACTACCAAAAACTACGTCATCTAACGAGATAGTGTTGTTTTATAGCGAGTATTAAACTGCGATAGGTGAAATGTTGTGAAAGCACACAAAACGGCATGAACAAGCCAAATACTGCGTGTTCTACCGTTACAAGTGCGAAACTGCTATATTGTGATATTCTCGTTAAAGCGCATGCAAGCATCGTGAAACCTTAAAGAACAATGTCATTTAGCGAGATACAGCGTTCTGTACTGCAATAAGTTGGTGAAAAACTGTGAGGTTATGCAAATATCGTAATTGTGAACGAAACAGTGTAATAGAGCGTTTTTCAATACAAGTACGAATGTTAGGTTAGGTTAAGATATGAACCGTCGTAAAACCGCATTAAACAATGTCACTTAGTGAGATGCAGTGTTTTTCACCATTACAAGTTGGGAACTGCGATATCTAATGTGAAAGCGCTTGCAAACGTCGTTAGGTTAGGTTAGGTTAGGTTAGGTTAGGTTAGGTTACGTTAGGTTAGGTTTGGTTAGGTTAGGTTAGGTTAGGTTATGTTAGGTTAGGTTGGGTTAGGTTAGGTTAGGTTACGTTAGGTTAAGGTATGAACCGTCGTAAAACCGCAATAAACAATGTCACTTAGTGAGATGCAGTGTTTTTCACCTTTACAAGTTGGGAACTGCGATATCTAATGTGAAAGCGCTTGAAACCGTCGTAATGTTGTAGAAAGCAATGTAAAGTAGCGAGTAAAACGTTTTCTAACGATAGAAGTGCGAAGGTTATGTTAGGTTGAGTTATGTTAGTTTAAGCTAGGTAGCGTCGTGAAACCACCAAAAACGACGTCATCTAACGAGATAGTGTTGTTTTATTGCGAGTACGAAACTGCGATAGGTGAAATATTGGGAAAGCACGCAAAATGGCATGAACTAGCCAGATACTGCGTCTTGTGCCGTTACAAGTGCGAAACTGCTATATTGTGATATTCTCGTTAAAGCGCATGCAAGCATCGTGAAACCTTAAAGAACAATGTCATTTAGCGAGATACAGCGTTCTGTACTGCAATAAGTTGGTGAAAAACTGTGAGGTTATGCAAATATCGTAATTGTGAACGAAACAGTGTAATAGAGCGTTTTTCAATACAAGTACGAATGTTAGGTTAGGTTAAGATATGAACCGTCGTAAAACCGCATTAAACAATGTCACTTAGTGAGATGCAGTGTTTTTCACCATTACAAGTTGGGAACTGCGATATCTAATGTGAAAGCGCTTGCAAACGTCGTTAGGTTAGGTTAGGTTAGGTTAGGTTACGTTAGGTTAGGTTTGGTTAGGTTAGGTTAGGTTAGGTTATGTTAGTTAGGTTGGGTTAGGTTAGGTTAGGTTACGTTAGGTTAAGGTACGAACCGTCGTAAAACCGCAATAAACAATGTCACTTAGTGAGATGCAGTGTTTTTCACCTTTACAAGTTGGGAACTGCGATATCTAATGTGAAAGCTCTTGAAACCGTCGTAATGTTGTAGAAAGCAATGTAAAGTAGCGAGTAAAACGTTTTCTAACGATAGAAGTGCGAAGGTTTTGTTAGGTTGAGTTATGTTAGTTTAAGCTAGGTAGCGTCGTGAAACCACCAAAAACGACGTCATCTAACGAGATAGTGTTGTTTTATTGCGAGTACGAAACTGCGATAGGTAAAATGTTGTGAAAGCACACAAAACGGCATGAACAAGCCAAATACTGCGTGTTGTACCGTTACAAGTGCGAAACTGCTATGTTGTGACATTCTCGGTAAAGCGCATGCAAGGATCGTGAAACCTTAAAGAACGATGTCATTTAGCGAGATACAGCGTTCTGTACTGTAATAAGTTGGTGAGAAACTGTGAGGTCAAGCAAATATCGTAATTGTGAACGAAACAGTGTAATTGAGCGTCTTTAGATACAAGTGCGAATGTTAGGTTAGGTTGACATATCAACCGTCGTAAAACCGCATTAAACAATGTCACTTAGTGAGATGTAGTGTTTTTCAACATTACAAGTCGGGAACTACGATACCTAATGTGAAAGCGCATGAAACCGTCGTAATCTTGTAGAAAACATTGTAAAGTGGCGAGTAAAACGTTTTTTAACGATAGAAGTGCGAAGGTTAGGTTAGGTTAGGTTAGTTTAAGCTAGGTAGCGTCGTGAAACTACCAAAAACTACGTCATCTAACGAGATAGTGTTGTTTTATAGCGAGTATTAAACTGCGATAGGTGAAATGTTGTGAAAGCACACAAAACGGCATGAACAAGCCAAATACTGCGTGTTCTACCGTTACAAGTGCGAAACTGCTATATTGTGATATTCTCGTTAAAGCGCATGCAAGCATCGTGAAACCTTAAAGAACAATGTCATTTAGCGAGATACAGCGTTCTGTACTGCAATAAGTTGGTGAAAAACTGTGAGGTTATGCAAATATCGTAATTGTGAACGAAACAGTGTAATAGAGCGTTTTTCAATACAAGTACGAATGTTAGGTTAGGTTAAGATATGAACCGTCGTAAAACCGCATTAAACAATGTCACTTAGTGAGATGCAGTGTTTTTCACCATTACAAGTTGGGAACTGCGATATCTAATGTGAAAGCGCTTGCAAACGTCGTTAGGTTAGGTTAGGTTAGGTTAGGTTAGGTTAGGTTACGTTAGGTTAGGTTTGGTTAGGTTAGGTTAGGTTAGGTTATGTTAGGTTAGGTTGGGTTAGGTTAGGTTAGGTTACGTTAGGTTAAGGTATGAACCGTCGTAAAACCGCAATAAACAATGTCACTTAGTGAGATGCAGTGTTTTTCACCTTTACAAGTTGGGAACTGCGATATCTAATGTGAAAGCGCTTGAAACCGTCGTAATGTTGTAGAAAGCAATGTAAAGTAGCGAGTAAAACGTTTTCTAACGATAGAAGTGCGAAGGTTATGTTAGGTTGAGTTATGTTAGTTTAAGCTAGGTAGCGTCGTGAAACCACCAAAAACGACGTCATCTAACGAGATAGTGTTGTTTTATTGCGAGTACGAAACTGCGATAGGTAAAATGTTGTGAAAGCACACAAAACGGCATGAACAAGCCAAATACTGCGTGTTGTACCGTTACAAGTGCGAAACTGCTATGTTGTGATATTCTCGTTAAAGCGCATGCAAGCATCGTGAAACCTTAAAGAACGATGTCATTTAGCGAGATACAGCGTTCTGTACTGCAATAAGTTGGTGAAAAACTGTGAGGTTATGCAAATATCCTAATTGTGAACGAAACAGTGTAATAGAGCGTTTTTAATACAAGTGCGAATGTTAGGTTAGGTTAAGATATGAACCGTCGTAAAACCGCATTAAACAATGTCACTTAGTGAGATGCAGTGTTTTTCACCATTACAAGTCGGGAACTGCGATATCTAATGTGAAAGCGCTTGCAAACGTCGTTAGGTTAGGTTAGGTTAGGTTAGGTTAGGTTACGTTAGGTTAGGTTAGGTTAGGTTAGGTTTGGTTAGGTTAGGTTAGGTTAGGTTAGGTTAGGGTATGTTAGGTAAGGTTTGGTTAGGTTAGGTTGGTTTAGGTAAGGTTAGGTTAGGTTAAGATATGAACCGCGCTGAAACCGCATTAAACATGTCACTTAGTGAGATGCTGTGTTTTTCACCATTACAAGTCGGGAACTGCGATATCTAATGTGAAAGCGCATGAAACCGTCGTAATCTTGTAGAAAACATTGTAAAGTAGCGAATAAAACGTTTTCTAACGATAGAAGTGCGAAGGTTCGGTTAGTTTTAGCTAGGTAGCGTCGTGAAACCACCAAAAACGATGTCATCTAACGAGATAGTGTTGTTTTATTGCGAGTACGAAACTGCGATAGGTGAAATATTTGGAAAGCACGCAAAATGGCATGAACTAGCCAGATACTGCGTCTTGTGCCGTTACAAGTGCGAAACTGCTATATTGTGATATTCTCGTTAAAGCGCATGCAAGCATCGTGAAACCTTAAAGAACAATGTCATTTAGCGAGATACAGCGTTCTGTACTGCAATAAGTTGGTGAAAAACTGTGAGGTTATGCAAATATCGTAATTGTGAACGAAACAGTGTAATAGAGCGTTTTTCAATACAAGTACGAATGTTAGGTTAGGTTAAGATATGAACCGTCGTAAAACCGCATTAAACAATGTCACTTAGTGAGATGCAGTGTTTTTCACCATTACAAGTTGGGAACTGCGATATCTAATGTGAAAGCGCTTGCAAACGTCGTTAGGTTAGGTTAGGTTAGGTTAGGTTAGGTTACGTTAGGTTAGGTTTGGTTAGGTTAGGTTAGGTTAGGTTAGGTTATGTTAGTTAGGTTGGGTTAGGTTAGGTTAGGTTACGTTAGGTTAAGGTACGAACCGTCGTAAAACCGCAATAAACAATGTCACTTAGTGAGATGCAGTGTTTTTCACCTTTACAAGTTGGGAACTGCGATATCTAATGTGAAAGCTCTTGAAACCGTCGTAATGTTGTAGAAAGTAATGTAAAGTAGCGAGTAAAACGTTTTCTAACGATAGAAGTGCGAAGGTTATGTTAGGTTGAGTTATGTTAGTTTAAGCTAGGTAGCGTCGTGAAACCACCAAAAACGACGTCATCTAACGAGATAGTGTTGTTTTATTGCGAGTACGAAACTGCGATAGGTAAAATGTTGTGAAAGCACACAAAACGGCATGAACAAGCCAAATACTGCGTGTTGTACCGTTACAAGTGCGAAACTGCTATGTTGTGACATTCTCGGTAAAGCGCATGCAAGGATCGTGAAACCTTAAAGAACGATGTCATTTAGCGAGATACAGCGTTCTGTACTGTAATAAGTTGGTGAGAAACTGTGAGGTCAAGCAAATATCGTAATTGTGAACGAAACAGTGTAATTGAGCGTCTTTAGATACAAGTGCGAATGTTAGGTTAGGTTGACAGATCAACCGTCGTAAAACCGCATTAAACAATGTCACTTAGTGAGATGTAGTGTTTTTCAACATTACAAGTCGGGAACTACGATACCTAATGTGAAAGCGCATGAAACCGTCGTAATCTTGTAGAAAACATTGTAAAGTGGCGAGTAAAACGTTTTTTAACGATAGAAGTGCGAAGGTTAGGTTAGGTTAGGTTAGTTTAAGCTAGGTAGCGTCGTGAAACTACCAAAAACTACGTCATCTAACGAGATAGTGTTGTTTTATAGCGAGTATTAAACTGCGATAGGTGAAATGTTGTGAAAGCACACAAAACGGCATGAACAAGCCAAATACTGCGTGTTCTACCGTTACAAGTGCGAAACTGCTATATTGTGATATTCTCGTTAAAGCGCATGCAAGCATCGTGAAACCTTAAAGAACAATGTCATTTAGCGAGATACAGCGTTCTGTACTGCAATAAGTTGGTGAAAAACTGTGAGGTTATGCAAATATCGTAATTGTGAACGAAACAGTGTAATAGAGCGTTTTTCAATACAAGTACGAATGTTAGGTTAGGTTAAGATATGAACCGTCGTAAAACCGCATTAAACAATGTCACTTAGTGAGATGCAGTGTTTTTCACCATTACAAGTTGGGAACTGCGATATCTAATGTGAAAGCGCTTGCAAACGTCGTTAGGTTAGGTTAGGTTAGGTTAGGTTAGGTTAGGTTACGTTAGGTTAGGTTTGGTTAGGTTAGGTTAGGTTAGGTTAGGTTATGTTAGGTTAGGTTGGGTTAGGTTAGGTTAGGTTACGTTAGGTTAAGGTATGAACCGTCGTAAAACCGCATTAAACAATGTCACTTAGTGAGATGCTGTGTTTTTCACCATTACAAGTCGGGAACTGCGATATCTAATGTGAAAGCGCATGAAACCGTCGTAATCTTGTAGAAAACATTGTAAAGTAGCGAATAAAACGTTTTCTAACGATAGAAGTGCGAAGGTTAGCTTGAGTTATGTTAGTTTAAGCTATGTAGCGTCGTGAAACTACCAAAAACGACGTCATCTAACGAGATAGTGTTGTTTTATTGCGAGTATTAAACTGCGATAGGTGAAATGTTGTGAATGCACACAAAACGGCATGAACAAGCCAAATACTGCGTGTTCTACCGTTACAAGTGCGAAACTGCTATATTGTGATATTCCCGTTAAAGCGCATGCAAGCATCGTGAAACCTTAAAGAACAATGTCATTTAGCGAGATACAGCGTTCTGTACTGCAATGAGTTGGTGAAAAACTGTGATGTTATGCAAATATCGTAATTGTGAACGAAACAGTGTAATAGAGCGTTTTTCAATACAAGTACGAATGTTAGGTTAGGTTAAGATATGAACCGTCGTAAAACCGCATTAAACAATGTCACTTAGTGAGATGCAGTGTTTTTCACCATTACAAGTTGGGAACTGCGATATCTAATGTGAAAGCGCTTGCAAACGTCGTTAGGTTAGGTTAGGTTAGGTGAGGTTAGGTTACGTTAGGTTAGGTTTGGTTAGGTTAGGTTA
>NW_027464606.1:4015000-4087500 GCF_043290135.1 Rhipicephalus microplus | reverse complement strand
CGTTAGGTTAGGTTAATTTAGGTTAGGTTAGGTTTGGTTAGGTTGGGTTAGGTTAGCTTAGGTTAGGTTGGGTTGGGTTGGGTTAGGTTGGGTTAGGTTAGGTTAGGTTAGGTTAGGTTGGGTTAGGTTAGTTTAGGTTAGGTTAGGTTGGGTTAGGTTAGGTTAGGTTACGTTAGGTTAGGTTAGGTTACGTTAGGTTAGGTTAGGTTAGGTTACGTTAGGTTAGGTTAGGTTAGGTAAGGATAATTTGGTTAGGTTAGGTAAGGTTAGGTTAGGTTAGGTTAGGTTGGGTTGGGTGTTGTTGGGTTGGGTTGGGTTGGGTTGGGTTAGGTTAGGTTGGGTTAGGTTAGGTTAGGTTACGTTAGGTTAGGTTAGGTTGGGTTACGTTAGGTTATGTTAGGTTAGGTTAGGTTACGTTAGGTTAGGTTAGGTCAGGTAAGGTTAGGTTACGTTAGAATAGGTTAGGTTAGGTTACGTTAGGTTAGGTTAAGTTAGGTTAGGTTAGGTTTGGTTAGGTTAGGTTAGGTTAGGTTAGCTTAGGTTAGGTTGGGTTGGGTTGGGTTAGGTTGGGTTAGGTTAGGTTAGGTTAGGTTAGGTTGGGTTAGGTTAGTTTAGGTTAGGTTAGGTTAGGTTGGGTTGGATTGGGTTAGGTTAGGTTAGGTTAGGTTAGGTTAAGGTATGAACCGTCGTAAAACCGCAATAAACAATGTCACTTAGTGAGATGCTGTGTTTTTCACCATTACAAGCCGGTAACTGTGATATCTAATGTGAAAGCGCACGAAACCGTCGTAATCTTGTAGAAAACATTGTAAAGCAGCGAATAAAACGTTTTCTAACGAAAGAAGTGCGAAGGTTAGGTTAGTTTAAGCTAGGTAGCGTCGTGAAACTACCAAAAACGACGTCATCTAACGAGATAGTGTCGTTTTATTGCGAGTACGAAACTGCGATAGGTGAAATGTTGTGAAAGCACACAAAACGGCATGAACAAGCCAAATACTGCGTGTTGTACCGTTACAAGTGCGAAACTGCTATGTTGTGATATTCTCGTTAAAGCGCATGCAAGCATCGTGAAACCTTAAAGAACGATGTCATTTAGCGAGATACAGCGTTCTGTACTGCAATAAGTTGGTGAAAAACTGTGAGGTTATGCAAATATCCTAATTGTGAACGAAACAGTGTGATAGAGCGTTTTTTAATACAAGTGCGAATGTTAGGTTAGGTTAAGATATGAACCGTCGTAAAACCGCATTAAACAATGTCACTTAGTGAGATGCAGTGTTTTTCACCATTACAAGTCGGGAACTGCGATATCTAATGTGAAAGCGCTTGCAAACGTCGTTAGGTTAGGTTAGGTTAGGTTAGGTTACGTTAGGTTAGGTTAGGTTAGGTTTGGTTAGGTTAGGTTAGGTTAGGTTAGGTTAGGGTATGTTAGGTAAGGTTTGGTTAGGTTAGGTTAGGTTAGGTTGGTTTAGGTAAGGTTAGGTTAGGTTAAGATATGAACCGCGCTAAAACCGCATTAAACAATGTCACTTAGTGAGATGCTGTGTTTTTCACCATTACAAGTCGGGAACTGCGATATCTAATGTGAAAGCGCATGAAACCGTCGTAATCTTGTAGAAAACATTGTAAAGTAGCGAATAAAACGTTTTCTAACGATAGAAGTGCGAAGGTTAGCTTGAGTTATGTTAGTTTAAGCTATGTAGCGTCGTGAAACTACCAAAAACGACGTCATCTAACGAGATAGTGTTGTTTTATTGCGAGTATTAAACTGCGATAGGTGAAATGTTGTGAATGCACACAAAACGGCATGAACAAGCCAAATACTGCGTGTTCTACCGTTACAAGTGCGAAACTGCTATATTGTGATATTCTCGTTAAAGCGCATGCAAGCATCGTGAAACCTTAAAGAACAATGTCATTTAGCGAGATACAGCGTTCTGTACTGCAATATGTTGGTGAAAAACTGTGAGGTTATGCAAATATCGTAATTGTGAACGAAACAGTGTAATAGAGCGTTTTTCAATACAAGTACGAATGTTAGGTTAGGTCAAGATAAGAACCGTCGTAAAACCGCATTAAACAATGTCACTTAGTGAGATGCAGTGTTTTTCACCATTACAAGTTGGGAACTGCGATATCTAATGTGAAAGCGCTTGCAACCGTCGTTAGGTTAGGTTAGGTTAGGTTAGGTTAGGTTAGGTTAGGTTAGGTTAGGTTTGGTTAGGTTAGGTTAGGTTAGGTTAGATTAGGTTAGGTTGGGTTGAGTTGGGTTAGGTTAGGTTAGGTTAGGTTGGGTTAGGTTAGGTTAGGTTACGTTAGGTTAGGTTAGGTTACGTTAGGTTAGGTTAGGTTAGGTTACGTTAGGTTAGGTTAGGTTAGGTAAGGATAATTTGGTTAGGTTAGGTAAGGTTAGGTTAGGTTAGGTTAGGTTGGGTTGGGTGTTGTTGGGTTGGGTTGGGTTGGGTTGGGTTAGGTTGGGTTAGGTTAGGTTAGGTTACGTTAGGTTAGGTTAGGTTAGGTTACGTTAGGTTATGTTAGGTTAGGTTAGGTTACGTTAGGTTAGGTTAGGTCAGGTAAGGTTAGGTTACGTTAGAATAGGTTAGGTTAGGTTACGTTAGGTTAGGTTAAGTTAGGTTAGGTTAGGTTTGGTTAGGTTACGTTAGGTTAGCTTAGGTTAGGTTAGGTTGGGTTGGGTTGGGTTAGGTTGGGTTAGGTTAGGTTAGGTTAGGTTAGGTTGGGTTAGGTTAGTTTAGGTTAGGTTAGGTTAAGTTAGGTTGGGTTGGGTTGGGTTAGGTTAGGTTAGGTTAGGTTAGGTTAGGTTAAGGTATGAACCGTCGTAAAACCGCAATAAACACTGTCACTTAGTGAGATGCTGTGTTTTTCACCATTACAAGTCGGTAACTGTGATATCTAATGTGAAAGCGCATGAAACCGTCGTAATCTTGTAGAAAACATTGTAAAGCAGCGAATAAAACGTTTTCTAACGAAAGAAGTGCGAAGGTTAGGTTAGTTTAAGCTAGGTAGCGTCGTGAAACTACCAAAAACGACGTCATCTAACGAGATAGTGTTGTTTTATTGCGAGTACGAAACTGCGATAGGTGAAATGTTGTGAAAGCACACAAAACGGCATGAACAAGCCAAATACTGCGTGTTGTACCGTTACAAGTGCGAAACTGCTATGTTGTGATATTCTCGTTAAAGCGCATGCAAGCATCGTGAAACCTTAAAGAACGATGTCATTTGGCGAGATACAGCGTTCTGTACTGCAATAAGTTGGTGAAAAACTGTGAGGTTATGCAAATATCCTAATTGTGAACGAAACAGTGTAATAGAGCGTTTTTTAATACAAGTGCGAATGTTAGGTTAGGTTAAGATATGAACCGTCGTAAAACCGCATTAAACAATGTCACTTAGTGAGATGCAGTGTTTTTCACCATTACAAGTCGGGAACTGCGATATCTAATGTGAAAGCGCTTGCAAACGTCGTTAGGTTAGGTTAGGTTAGGTTAGGTTAGGTTAGGTTAGGTTAGGTTAGGTTTGGTTAGGTTAGGTTAGGTTAGGTTAGGTTAGGGTATGTTAGGTAAGCTTTGGTTAGGTTAGGTTAGGTTAGGTTGGTTTAGGTAAGGTTAGGTTAGGTTAAGATATGAACCGCGCTAAAACCGCATTAAACAATGTCACTTAGTGAGATGCTGTGTTTTTCACCATTACAAGTCGGGAACTGCGATATCTAATGTGAAAGCGCATGAAACCGTCGTAATCTTGTAGAAAACATTGTAAAGTAGCGAATAAAACGTTTTCTAACGATAGAAGTGCGAAGGTTCGGTTAGTTTGAGCTAGGTAGCGTCGTGAAACCACCAAAAACGATGTCATCTAACGAGATAGTGTTGTTTTATTGCGAGTACGAAACTGCGATAGGTGAAATATTGGGAAAGCACACAAAATGGCATGAACTAGCCAGATACTGCGTCTTGTGCCGTTACAAGTGCGAAACTGCTTTATTGTGATATTCTCGTTAAAGCGCATGCAAGCGAGATACAGCGTTCTGTACTGTAATAAGTTGGTGAGAAACTGTGAGGTCAAGCAAATATCGTAATTGTGAACGAAACAGTGTAATTGAGCGTATTTAGATACAAGTGCGAATGTTAGGTTAGGTTGAGATATCAACCGTCGTAAAACCGCATTAAACAATGTCACTTAGTGAGATGTAGTGTTTTTCAACATTACAAGTCGGGAACTACGATATCTAATGTGAAAGCGCATGAAACCGTCGTAATCTTGTAGAAAACATTGTAAAGTAGCGAATAAAACGTTTTCTAACGATAGAAGTGCGAAGGTTCGGTTAGTTTGAGCTAGGTAGCGTCGTGAAACTACCAAAAACAACGTCATCTAACGAGATAGTGTTGTTTTATTGCGAGTACGAAACTGCGATAGGTGAAATGTTGTGAAAGCACACAAAACGGCATGAACAAGCCAAATACTGCGTGTTGTACCGTTACAAGTGCGAAACTGCTATGTTGTGATATTCTCGTTAAAGCGCATGCAAGCATCGTGAAACCTTAAAGAACGATGTCATTTAGCGAGATACAGCGTTCTGTACTGCAATAAGTTGGTTAGAAACTGTGAGGTCAAGCAAATATCGTAATTGTGAACGAAACAGTGTAATTGAGCGTATTTAGTACAAGTGCGAATGTTAGGTTAGGTTGAGATATCAACCGTCGTAAAACCGCATTAAACAATGTCACTTAGTGAGCTGTAGTGTTTTTCAACATTACAAGTCGGGAACTACGATATCTAATGTGAAAGCGCATGAAACCGTCGTAATCTTGTAGAAAACACTGTAAAGTTGCGAGTAAAACGTTTTCTAACGATAGAAGTGCGAAGGTTAGCTTGAGTTATGTTAGTTTAAGCTATGTAGCGTCGTGAAGCTACCAAAAACGACGTCATCTAACGAGATAGTGCTGTTTTATTGCGAGTATAAAACTGCGATAGGTGAAATGTTGTGAATGCACACAAAACGGCATGAACAAGCCAAATACTGCGTGTTCTACCGTTACAAGTGCGAAACTGCTATATTGTGATATTCTCGTTAAAGCGCATGCAAGCATCGTGAAACCTTAAAGAACGATGTCATTTAGCGAGATACAGCGTTCTGTACTGCAATATGTTGGTGAAAAACTGTGAGGTTATGCAAATATCGTAATTGTGAACGAAACAGTGTAATAGAGCGTTTTTCAATACAAGTACGAATGTTAGGTTAGGTTAAGATAAGAACCGTCGTAAAACCGCATTAAACAATGTCACTTAGTGAGATGCAGTGTTTTTCACCATTACAAGTCGGGAACTGCGATATCTGATGTGAAAGCGCTTGCAAACGTCGTTAGGTTAGGTTAGGTTAGGTTAGGTTACGTTAGGTTAGGTTAGGTTTGGTTAGGTTAGGTTAGGTTAGCTTAGGTTAGGTTGGGTTGAGTTGGGTTAGGTTAGGTTAGGTGAGGTTGGGTTAGGTTAGGTTAGGTTACGTTAGGTTAGGTTAGGTTACGTTAGGTTAGGTTAGGTTAGGTTACGTTAGGTTAGGTTAGGTTAGGTAAGGATAATTTGGTTAGGTTAGGTAAGGTTAGGTTAGGTTAGGTTAGGTTGGGTTGGGTGTTGTTGGGTTGGGTTGGGTTGGGTTAGGTTAGGATGGGTTAGGTTAGGTTAGGTTACGTTAGGTTAGGTTAGGTTACGTTAGGTTATGTTAGGTTAGGTTAGTTTACGTTAGGTTAGGTTAGGTCAGGTAAGGTTAGGTTACGTTAGAATAGGTTAGGTTAGGTTACGTTAGGTTAGGTTAATTTAGGTTAGGTTAGGTTTGGTTAGGTTAGGTTAGGTTAGCTTAGGTTAGGTTGGGTTGGGTTGGGTTAGGTTGGGTTAGGTTAGGTTAGGTTAGGTTGGGTTAGGTTAGTTTAGGTTAGGTTAGGTTGGGTTAGGTTAGGTTAGGTTACGTTAGGTTAGGTTAGGTTACGTTAGGTTAGGTTAGGTTAGGTTACGTTAGGTTAGGTTAGGTTAGGTAAGGATAATTTGGTTAGGTTAGGTAAGGTTAGGTTAGGTTAGGTTAGGTTGGGTTGGGTGTTGTTGGGTTGGGTTGGGTTGGGTTGGGTTAGGTTAGGTTGGGTTAGGTTAGGTTAGGTTACGTTAGGTTAGGTTAGGTTGGGTTACGTTAGGTTATGTTAGGTTAGGTTAGGTTACGTTAGGTTAGGTTAGGTCAGGTAAGGTTAGGTTACGTTAGAATAGGTTAGGTTAGGTTACGTTAGGTTAGGTTAAGTTAGGTTAGGTTAGGTTTGGTTAGGTTAGGTTAGGTTAGCTTAGGTTAGGTTGGGTTGGGTTGGGTTAGGTTGGGTTAGGTTGGGTTAGGTTAGGTTAGGTTAGGTTAGGTTGGGTTAGGCTAGTTTAGGTTAGGTTAGGTTAGGTTAGGTTGGGTTGGATTGGGTTAGGTTAGGTTAGGTTAGGTTAGGTTAAGGTATGAACCGTCGTAAAACCGCAATAAACAATGTCACTTAGTGAGATGTTGTGTTTTTCACCATTACAAGCCGGTAACTGTGATATCTAATGTGAAAGCGCATGAAACCGTCGTAATCTTGTAGAAAACATTGTAAAGCAGCGAATAAAACGTTTTCTAACGAAAGAAGTGCGAAGGTTAGGTTAGTTTAAGCTAGGTAGCGTCGTGAAACTACCAAAAACGACGTCATCTAACGAGATAGTGTCGTTTTATTGCGAGTACGAAACTGCGATAGGTGAAATGTTGTGAAAGCACACAAAACGGCATGAACAAGCCAAATACTGCGTGTTGTACCGTTACAAGTGCGAAACTGCTATGTGATATTCTCGTTAAAGCGCATGCAAGCATCGTGAAACCTTAAAGAACGATGTCATTTAGCGAGATACAGCGTTCTGTACTGCAATAAGTTGGTGAAAAACTGTGAGGTTATGCAAATATCCTAATTGTGAACGAAACAGTGTAATAGAGCGTTTTTTAATACAAGTGCGAATGTTAGGTTAGGTTAAGATATGAACCGTCGTAAAACCGCATTAAACAATGTCACTTAGTGAGATGCAGTGTTTTTCACCATTACAAGTCGGGAACTGCGATATCTAATGTGAAAGCGCTTGCAAACGTCGTTAGGTTAGGTTAGGTTAGGTTAGGTTAGGTTACGTTAGGTTAGGTTAGGTTAGGTTTGGTTAAGTTAGGTTAGGTTAGGTTAGGTTAGGGTATGTTAGGTAAGGTTTGGTTAGGTTAGGTTAGGTTAGGTTGGTTTAGGTAAGGTTAGGTTAGGTTAAGATATGAACCGCGCTAAAACCGCATTAAACAATGTCACTTAGTGAGATGCTGTGTTTTTCACCATTACAAGTCGGGAACTGCGATATCTAATGTGAAAGCGCATGAAACCGTCGTAATCTTGTAGAAAACATTGTAAAGTAGCGAATAAAACGTTTTCTAACGATAGAAGTGCGAAGGTTCGGTTAGTTTGAGCTAGGTAGCGTCGTGAAACCACCAAAAACGATGTCATCTAACGAGATAGTGTTGTTTTATTGCGAGTACGAAACTGCGATAGGTGAAATATTGGGAAAGCACACAAAATGGCATGAACTAGCCAGATACTGCGTCTTGTGCCGTTACAAGTGCGAAACTGCTTTATTGTGATATTCTCGTTAAAGCGCATGCAAGCGAGATACAGCGTTCTGTACTGTAATAAGTTGGTGAGAAACTGTGAGGTCAAGCAAATATCGTAATTGTGAACGAAACAGTGTAATTGAGCGTATTTAGATACAAGTGCGAATGTTAGGTTAGGTTAAGATATGAACCGTCGTAAAACCGCATTAAACAATGTCAATTAGTGAGATGCAGTGTTTTTCACCATTACAAGTTGGGAACTGCGATATCTAATGTGAAAGCGCTTGCAAACGTCGTTAGGTTAGGTTAGGTTAGGTTAGGTTAGGTTAGGTTAGGTTAGGTTACGTTAGGTTAGGTTAGGTTACGTTAGGTTAAGGTATGAACCGTCGTAAAACCGCAATAAACAATGTCACTTAGTGAGATGCAGTGTTTTTCACCTTTACAAGTTGGGAACTGCGATATCTAATGTGAAAGCGCTTGAAACCGTCGTAATGTTGTAGAAAGCAATGTAAAGTAGCGAGTAAAACGTTTTCTAACGATAGAAGTGCGAAGGTTATGTTAGGTTGAGTTATGTTAGTTTAAGCTAGGTATCGTCGTGAAACCACCAAAAACGACGTCATCTAACGAGATAGTGTTGTTTTATTGCGAGTACGAAACTGCGATAGGTAAAATGTTGTGAAATCACACAAAACGGCATGAACAAGCCAAATACTGCGTGTTGTACCGTTACAAGTGCGAAACTGCTATGTTGTGACATTCTCGGTAAAGCGCATGCAAGTATCGTGAAACCTTAAAGAACGATGTCATTTAGCGAGATACAGCGTTCTGTACTGTAATAAGTTGGTGAGAAACTGTGAGGTCAAGCAAATATCGTAATTGTGAACGAAACAGTGTAATTGAGCGTCTTTAGATACAAGTGCGAATGTTAGGTTAGGTTGACATATCAACCGTCGTAAAACCGCATTAAACAATGTCACTTAGTGAGATGTGTTTTTCAACATTACAAGTCGGGAACTACGATATCTAATGTGAAAGCGCTTGAAACCGTCGTAATGTTGTAGAAAGCAATGTAAAGTAGCGAGTAAAACGTTTTCTAACGATAGAAGTGCGAAGGTCATGTTAGGTTGAGTTATGTTAGTTTAAGCTAGGTAGCGTCGTGAAACCACCAAAAACGACGTCATCTAACGAGATAGTGTTGTTTTATTGCGAGTACGAAACTGCGATAGGTAAAATGTTGTGAAAGCACACAAAACGGCATGAACAAGCCAAATACTGCGTGTTGTACCGTTACAAGTGCGAAACTGCTATGTTGTGATATTCTCGTTAAAGCGCATGCAAGCATCGTGAAACCTTAAAGAACGATGTCATTTAGCGAGATACAGCGTTCTGTACTGCAATAAGTTGGTGAAAAACTGTGAGGTTATGCAAATATCCTAATTGTGAACGAAACAGTGTAATAGAGCGTTTTTTAATACAAGTGCGAATGTTAGGTTAGGTTAAGATATGAACCGTCGTAAAACCGCATTAAACAATGTCACTTAGTGAGATGCAGTGTTTTTCACCATTACAAGTCGGGAACTGCGATATCTAATGTGAAAGCGCTTGCAAACGTCGTTAGGTTAGGTTAGGTTAGGTTAGGTTAGGTTACGTTAGGTTAGGTTAGGTTAGGTTAGGTTTGGTTACGTTAGGTTAGGTTAGGTTAGGTTAGGGTATGTTAGGTAAGGTTTGGTTAGGTTAGGTTAGGTTAGGTTGGTTTAGGTAAGGTTAGGTTAGGTTAAGATATGAACCGCGCTGAAACCGCATTAAACATGTCACTTAGTGAGATGCTGTGTTTTTCACCATTACAAGTCGGGAACTGCGATATCTAATGTGAAAGCGCATGAAACCGTCGTAATCTTGTAGAAAACATTGTAAAGTAGCGAATAAAACGTTTTCTAACGATAGAAGTGCGAAGGTTCGGTTAGTTTTAGCTAGGTAGCGTCGTGAAACCACCAAAAACGATGTCATCTAACGAGAGTGTTGTTTTATTGCGAGTACCAAACTGCGATAGGTGAAATATTGGGAAAGCACGCAAAATTGCATGAACTAGCCAGATACTGCGTCTTGTGCCGTTACAAGTGCGAAACTGCTATATTGTGATATTCTCGTTAAAGCGCATGCAAGCATCGTGAAACCTTAAAGAACAATGCCATTTAGCGAGATACAGCGTTCTGTACTGCAATAAGTTGGTGAAAAACTGTGAGGTTATGCAAATATCGTAATTGTGAACGAAACAGTGTAATAGAGCGTTTTTCAATACAAGTACGAATGTTAGGTTAGGTTAAGATATGAACCGTCGTAAAACCGCATTAAACAATGTCACTTAGTGAGATGCAGTGTTTTTCAACATTACAAGTTGGGAACTGCGATATCTAATGTGAAAGCGCTTGCAAACGTCGTTAGGTTAGGTTAGGTTAGGTTAGGTTAGGTTACGTTAGGTTAGGTTTGGTTAGGTTAGGTTAGGTTAGGTTATGTTAGGTTAGGTTGGGTTAGGTTAGGTTAGGTTACGTTAGGTTAAGGTATGAACCGTCGTAAAACCGCAATAAACAATGTCACTTAGTGAGATGCAGTGTTTTTCACCTTTACAAGTTGGGAACTGCGATATCTAATGTGAAAGCGCTTGCAACCGTCGTAATGTTGTAGAAAGCAATGTAAAGTAGCGAGTAAAACGTTTTCTAACGATAGAAGTGCGAAGGTTATGTTAGGTTGAGTTATGTTAGTTTAAGCTAGGTAGCGTCGTGAAACCACCAAAAACGACGTCATCTAACGAGATAGTGTTGTTTTATTGCGAGTACGAAACTGCGATAGGTAAAATGTTGTGAAAGCACACAAAACGGCATGAACAAGCCAAATACTGCGTGTTGTACCGTTACAAGTGCGAAACTGCTATGTTGTGACATTCTCGGTAAAGCGCATGCAAGTATCGTGAAACCTTAAAGAACGATGTCATTTAGCGAGATACAGCGTTCTGTACTGTAATAAGTTGGTGAGAAACTGTGAGGTCAAGCAAATATCGTAATTGTGAACGAAACAGTGTAATTGAGCGTCTTTAGATACAAGTGCGAATGTTAGGTTAGGTTGACATATCAACCGTCGTAAAACCGCATTAAACAATGTCACTTAGTGAGATGTAGTGTTTTTCAACATTACAAGTCGGGAACTACGATATCTAATGTGAAAGCGCATGAAACCGTCGTAATCTTGTAGAAAACATTGTAAAGTGGCGAGTAAAACGTTTTCTAACGATAGAAGTGCGAAGGTTAGGTTAGGTTAGGTTAGGTTACGTTAGGTTAGGTTAGGTTACGTTAGGTTATGTTAGGTTAGGTTAGGTTACGTTAGGTTAGGTTAGGTCAGGTAAGGTTAGGTTACGTTAGGTTAGGTTAAGTTAGGTTAGGTTAGGTTTGGTTAGGTTAGGTTAGGTTAGCTTAGGTTAGGTTAGGTTGGGTTGGGTTGGGTTAGGTTGGGTTGGGCTGGGTTGGGTTAGGTTAGGTAAGGTTAGGTTAGGTTAGGTTAGGTTAGGTTAAGGTATGAACCGTCGTAAAACCGCATTAAACAATGTCACTTAGTGAGATGCAGTGTTTTTCACCTTTACAAGTTGGGAACTGTGATATCTAATGTGAAAGCGCTTGAAACCGTCGTAATGTGGTAGAAAGCATTGTAAAGTAGCGAGTAAAACGTTTTCTAACGATAGAAGTGCGAAGGTCATGTTAGGTTGAGTTATGTTAGTTTAAGCTAGGTAGCGTCGTGAAACTACCAAAAACAACGTCATCTAACGAGATAGTGTTGTTTTATTGCGAGTACGAAACTGCGATAGGTGAAATGTTGTGAAAGCACACAAAACGGCATGAACAAGCCAAATACTGCGTGTTGTACCGTTACAAGTGCGAAACTGCTATGTTGTGATATTCTCGTTAAAGCGCATGCAAGCATCGTGAAACCTTAAAGAACGATGTCATTTAGCGAGATACAGCGTTCTGTACCGCAATAAGTTGGTGAAAAACTGTGAGGTTATGCAAATATCCTAATTGTGAACGAAACAGTGTAATAGAGCGTTTTTTAATACAAGTGCGAATGTTAGGTTAGGTTAAGATATGAACCGTCGTAAAACCGCATTAAACAATGTCACTTAGTGAGATGCAGTGTTTTTCACCATTACAAGTCGGGAACTGCGATATCTAATGTGAAAGCGCTTGCAAACGTCGTTAGGTTAGGTTAGGTTAGGTTAGGTTAGGTTACGTTAGGTTAGGTTAGGTTAGGTTAGGTTAGGTTTGGTTAGGTTAGGTTAGGTTAGGTTAGGTTAGGGTATGTTAGGTAAGGTTTGGTTAGGTTAGGTTAGGTTAGGTTGGTTTAGGTAAGGTTAGGTTAGGTTAAGATATGAACCGCGCTAAAACCGCATTAAACAATGTCACTTAGTAAGATGCTGTGTTTTTCACCATTACAAGTCGGGAACTGCGATATCTAATGTGAAAGCGCATGAAACCGTCGTAATCTTGTAGAAAACATTGTAAAGTAGCGAATAAAACGTTTTCTAACGATAGAAGTGCGAAGGTTCGGTTAGTTTGAGCTAGGTAGCGTCGTGAAACCACCAAAAACGATGTCATCTAACGAGATAGTGTTGTTTTATTGCAGTACGAAACTGCGATAGGTGAAATATTGGGAAAGCACACAAAATGGCATGAACTAGCCAGATACTGCGTCTTGTGCCGTTACAAGTGCGAAACTGCTTTATTGTGATATTCTCGTTAAAGCGCATGCAAGTATCGTGAAACCTTAAAGAACGATGTCATTTAGCGAGATACAGCGTTCTGTACTGTAATAAGTTGGTGAGAAACTGTGAGGTCAAGCAAATATCGTAATTGTGAACGAAACAGTGTAATTCAGCGTATTTAGATACAAGTGCGAATGTTAGGTTAGGTTGAGATATCAACCGTCGTAAAACCGCATTAAACAATGTCACTTAGTGAGATGTAGTGTTTTTCAACATTACAAGTCGGGAACTACGATATCTAATGTGAAAGCGCATGAAACCGTCGTAATCTTGTAGAAAACATTGTAAAGTTGCGAGTAAAACGTTTTCTAACGATAGAAGTGCGAAGGTTAGCTTGAGTTATGTTAGTTTAAGCTATGTAGCGTCGTGAAACTACCAAAAACGACGTCATCTAACCAGATAGTGTTGTTTTATTGCGAGTATTAAACTGCGATAGGTGAAATGTTGTGAATGCACACAAAACGGCATGAACAAGCCAAATACTGCGTGTTCTACCGTTACAAGTGCGAAACTGCTATATTGTGATATTCTCGTTAAAGCGCATGCAAGCATCGTGAAACCTTAAAGAACAATGTCATTTAGCGAGATACAGCGTTCTGTACTGCAATAAGTTGGTGAAAAACTGTGAGGTTATGCAAATATCGTAATTGTGAACGAAACAGTGTAATAGAGCGTTTTTCAATACAAGTACGAATGTTAGGTTAGGTTAAGATATGAACCGTCGTAAAACCGCATTAAACAATGTCACTTAGTGAGATGCAGTGTTTTTCACCATTACAAGTTGGGAACTGCGATATCTAATGTGAAAGCGCTTGCAAACGTCGTTAGGTTAGGTTAGGTTAGGTTAGGTTAGGTTAGGTTAGGTTACGTTAGGTTAGGTTTGGTTAGGTTAGGTTAGGTTAGGTTAGGTTATGTTAGGTTAGGTTGGGTTAGGTTAGGTTAGGTTACGTTAGGTTAAGGTATGAACCGTCGTAAAACCGCAATAAACAATGTCACTTAGTGAGATGCAGTGTTTTTCACCTTTACAAGTTGGGAACTGCGATATCTAATGTGAAAGCGCTTGAAACCGTCGTAATGTTGTAGAAAGCAATGTAAAGTAGCGAGTAAAACGTTTTCTAACGATAGAAGTGCGAAGGTTATGTTAGGTTGAGTTATGTTAGTTTAAGCTAGGTAGCGTCGTGAAACCACCAAAAACGACGTCATCTAACGAGATAGTGTTGTTTTATTGCGAGTACGAAACTGCGATAGGTGAAATGTTGTGAAAGCACGAAAAACGGCATGAACAAGCCAAATACTGCGTGTTGTACCGTTACAAGTGCGAAACTGCTATGTTGTGACATTCTCGGTAAAGCGCATGCAAGTATCGTGAAACCTTAAAGAACGATGTCATTTAGCGAGATACAGCGTTCTGTACTGTAATAAGTTGGTGAGAAACTGTGAGGTCAAGCAAATATCGTAATTGTGAACGAAACAGTGTAATTGAGCGTCTTTAGATACAAGTGCGAATGTTAGGTTAGGTTGACATATCAACCGTCGTAAAACCGCATTAAACAATGTCACTTAGTGAGATGTAGTGTTTTTCAACATTACAAGTCGGGAACTACGATATCTAATGTGAAAGCGCATGAAACCGTCGTAATCTTGTAGAAAACATTGTAAAGTGGCGAGTAAAACGTTTTTTAACGATAGAAGTGCGAAGGTTAGGTTAGGTTAGGTTAGTTTAAGCTAGGTAGCGTCGTGAAACTACCAAAAACTACGTCATCTAACGAGATAGTGTTGTTTTATAGCGAGTATTAAACTGCGATAGGTGAAATGTTGTGAAAGCACACAAAACGGCATGAACAAGCCAAATACTGCGTGTTCTACCGTTACAAGTGCGAAACTGCTATATTGTGATATTCTCGTTAAAGCGTAAGCAAGCATCGTGAAACCTTAAAGAACAATGTCATTTAGTGAGATACAGCGTTCTGTACTGCCATAAGTTGGTGAAAAACTGTGAGGTTATGCAAATATCGTAATTGTTAACAAAACAGTGTAATAGAGCGTTTTTAGATACAAGTGCGAATGTTAGGTTAGGTTAAGATATGAACCGTCGTAAAACCGCATTAAACAATGTCAATTACTGAGATGCAGTGTTTTTCACCATTAAAAGTGGGGAACTGCGATATTTAATGTGAAAGCGCTTGCAACCGTCGTTAGGTTAGGTTAGGTTAGGTTAGGTTAGGTTAGGTTAGGTTTGGTTAGGTTAGGTTAGGTTAGGTTAGGTTCGATTAGGTTAGGTTGGGTTGAGTTGGGTTAGGTTAGGTTAGGTTAGGTTGGGTTAGGTTAGGTTAGGTTACGTTAGGTTAGGTTAGGTTAGGTTACGTTAGGTTAGGTTAGGTTAGGTAAGGATAATTTGGTTAGGTTAGGTAAGGTTAGGTTAGGTTAGGTTAGGTTGGGTTGGGTGTTGTTGGGTTGGGTTGGGTTGGGTTAGGTTGGGTTAGGTTAGGTTACGTTAGCTTAGGTTAGGTTAGGTTACGTTAGGTTATGTTAGGTTAGGTTAGGTTACGTTAGGTTAGGTTAGGTCAGGTAAGGTTAGGTTACGTTAGAATAGGTTAGGTTAGGTTACGTTAGGTTAGGTTAAGTTAGGTTAGGTTAGGTTTGGTTAGGTTAGGTTAGGTTAGCTCAGGTTAGGTTGGGTTGGGTTGGGTTAGGTTGGGTTAGGTTAGGTTAGGTTAGGTTGGGTTAGGTTAGTTTAGGTTAGGTTAGGTTAGGTTAGGTTGGGTTGGGTTGGGTTAGGTTAGGTTAGGTTAGGTTAGGTAAGGTTAGGTTAGGTTAGGTTAGGTTAGGTTAAGGTATGAACCGTCGTAAAACCGCATTAAACAATGTCACTTAGTGAGATGCAGTGTTTTTCACCTTTACAAGTTGGGAACTGTGATATCTAATGTGAAAGCGCTTGAAACCGTCGTAATGTTGTAGAAAGCAATGTAAAGTAGCGAGTAAAACGTTTTCTAACGATAGAAGTGCGAAGGTCATGTTAGGTTGAGTTATGTTAGTTTAAGCTAGCTAGCGTCGTGAAACTACCAAAAACAACGTCATCTAACGAGATAGTGTATTTTTATTGCGAGTACGAAACTGCGATAGGTGAAATGTTGTGAAAGCACACAAAACGGCATGAACAAGCCAACTACTGCGTGTTGTACCGTTACAAGTGCGAAACTGCTATGTTGTGATATTCTCGTTAAAGCGCATGCAAGCATCGTGAAACCTTAAACAACGATGTCATTTAGCGAGATACAGCGTTCTGTACTGCAATAAGTTGGTGAAAAACTGTGAGGTTATGCAAATATCCTAATTGTGAACGAAACAGTGTAATAGAGCGTTTTTTAATACAAGTGCGAATGTTAGGTTAGGTTAAGATATGAACCGTCGTAAAACCGCATTAAACAATGTCACTTAGTGAGATGCAGTGTTTTTCACCATTACAAGTCGGGAACTGCGATATCTAATGTGAAAGCGCTTGCAAACGTCGTTAGGTTAGGTTAGGTTAGGTTAGGTTAGGTTACGTTAGGTTAGGTTAGGTTAGGTTAGGTTTGGTTAGGTTAGGTTAGGTTAGGTTAGGTTAGGGTATGTTAGGTAAGGTTTGGTTAGGTTAGGTTAGGTTAGGTTGGTTTAGGTAAGGTTAGGTTAGGTTAAGATATGAACCGCGCTGAAACCGCATTAAACATGTCACTTAGTGAGATGCTGTGTTTTTCACCAATACAAGTCGGGAACTGCGATATCTAATGTGAAAGCGCATGAAACCGTCGTAATCTTGTAGAAAACATTGTAAAGTAGCGAATAAAACGTTTTCTAACGATAGAAGTGCGAAGGTTCGGTTAGTTTGAGCTAGGTAGCGTCGTGAAACCACCAAAAACGATGTCATCTAACGAGATAGTGTTGTTTTATTGCGAGTACGAAACTGCGATAGGTGAAATATTGGGAAAGCACGCAAAATGGCATGAACTAGCCAGATACTGCGTCTTGTGCCGTTACAAGTGCGAAACTGCTATATTGTGATATTCTCGTTAAAGCGCATGCAAGCATCGTGAAACCTTAAAGAACAATGTCATTTAGCGAGATACAGCGTTCTGTACTGCAATAAGTTAATGAAAAACTGTGAGGTTATGCAAATATCGTAATTGTGAACGAAACAGTGTAATAGAGCGTTTTTCAATACAAGTACGAATGTTAGGTTAGGTTAAGATATGAACCGTCGTAAAACCGCATTAAACAATGTCACTTAGTGAGATGCAGTGTTTTTCAACATTACAAGTTGGGAACTGCGATATCTAATGTGAAAGCGCTTGCAAACGTCGTTAGGTTAGGTTAGGTTAGGTTAGGTTACGTTAGGTTAGGTTTGGTTAGGTTAGGTTAGGTTAGGTTATGTTAGGTTAGGTTGGGTTAGGTTAGGTTAGGTTACGTTAGGTTAAGGTATGAACCGTCGTAAAACCGCAATAAACAATGTCACTTAGTGAGATGCAGTGTTTTTCACCTTTAAAAGTTGGGAACTGCGATATCTAATGTGAAAGCGCTTGAAACCGTCGTAATGTTGTAGAAAGCAATGTAAAGTAGCGAGTAAAACGTTTTCTAACGATAGAAGTGCGAAGGTTATGTTAGGTTGAGTTATGTTAGTTTAAGCTAGGTAGCGTCGTGAAACCACCAAAAACGACGTCATCTAACGAGATAGTGTTGTTTTATTGCGAGTATTAAACTGCGATAGGTGAAATGTTGTGAATGCACACAAAACGGCATGAACAAGCCAAATACTGCGTGTTCTACCGTTACAAGTGCGAAACTGCTATATTGTGATATTCTCGTTAAAGCGCATGCAAGCATCGTGAAACCTTAAAGAACAATGTCATTTAGCGAGATACAGCGTTCTGTACTGCAATAAGTTGGTGAAAAACTGTGAGGTTATGCAAATATCGTAATTGTGAACGAAACAGTGTAATAGAGCGTTTTTCAATACAAGTACGAATGTTAGGTTAGGTTAAGATATGAACCGTCGTAAAACCGCATTAAACAATGTCACTTAGTGAGATGCAGTGTTTTTCAACATTACAAGTTGGGAACTGCGATATCTAATGTGAAAGCGCTTGCAAACGTCGTTAGGTTAGGTTAGGTTAGGTTAGGTTAGGTTAGGTTAGGTTAGGTTAGGTTACGTTAGGTTAGGTTTGGTTAGGTTAGGTTAGGTTAGGTTAGGTTATGTTAGGTTAGGTTGGGTTAGGTTAGGTTAGGTTACGTTAGGTTAAGGTATGAACCGTCGTAAAACCGCAATAAACAATGTCACTTAGTGAGATGCAGTGTTTTTCACCTTTACAAGTTGGGAACTGCGATATCTAATGTGAAAGCGCTTGAAACCGTCGTAATGTTGTAGAAAGCAATGTAAAGTAGCGAGTAAAACGTTTTCTAACGATAGAAGTGCGAAGGTTATGTTAGGTTGAGTTATGTTAGTTTAAGCTAGGTAGCGTCGTGAAACCACCAAAAACGACGTCATCTAACGAGATAGTGTTGTTTTATTGCGAGTACGAAACTGCGATAGGTGAAATGTTGTGAAAGCACGAAAAACGGCATGAACAAGCCAAATACTGCGTGTTGTACCGTTACAAGTGCGAAACTGCTATGTTGTGACATTCTCGGTAAAGCGCATGCAAGTATCGTGAAACCTTAAAGAACGATGTCATTTAGCGAGATACAGCGTTCTGTACTGTAATAAGTTGGTGAGAAACTGTGAGGTCAAGCAAATATCGTAATTGTGAACGAAACAGTGTAATTGAGCGTCTTTAGATACAAGTGCGAATGTTAGGTTAGGTTGACATATCAACCGTCGTAAAACCGCATTAAACAATGTCACTTAGTGAGATGTAGTGTTTTTCAACATTACAAGTCGGGAACTACGATATCTAATGTGAAAGCGCATGAAACCGTCGTAATCTTGTAGAAAACATTGTAAAGTGGCGAGTAAAACGTTTTTTAACGATAGAAGTGCGAAGGTTAGGTTAGGTTAGGTTAGTTTAAGCTAGGTAGCGTCGTGAAACTACCAAAAACTACGTCATCTAACGAGATAGTGTTGTTTTATAGCGAGTATTAAACTGCGATAGGTGAAATGTTGTGAAAGCACACAAAACGGCATGAACAAGCCAAATACTGCGTGTTCTACCGTTACAAGTGCGAAACTGCTATATTGTGATATTCTCGTTAAAGCGTAAGCAAGCATCGTGAAACCTTAAAGAACAATGTCATTTAGTGAGATACAGCGTTCTGTACTGCCATAAGTTGGTGAAAAACTGTGAGGTTATGCAAATATCGTAATTGTTAACAAAACAGTGTAATAGAGCGTTTTTAGATACAAGTGCGAATGTTAGGTTAGGTTAAGATATGAACCGTCGTAAAACCGCATTAAACAATGTCAATTACTGAGATGCAGTGTTTTTCACCATTAAAAGTGGGGAACTGCGATATTTAATGTGAAAGCGCTTGCAACCGTCGTTAGGTTAGGTTAGGTTAGGTTAGGTTAGGTTAGGTTTGGTTAGGTTAGGTTAGGTTAGGTTAGGTTCGATTAGGTTAGGTTGGGTTGAGTTGGGTTAGGTTAGGTTAGGTTAGGTTGGGTTAGGTTAGGTTAGGTTACGTTAGGTTAGGTTAGGTTAGGTTACGTTAGGTTAGGTTAGGTTAGGTAAGGATAATTTGGTTAGGTTAGGTAAGGTTAGGTTAGGTTAGGTTAGGTTGGGTTGGGTGTTGTTGGGTTGGGTTGGGTTGGGTTAGGTTGGGTTAGGTTAGGTTACGTTAGCTTAGGTTAGGTTAGGTTACGTTAGGTTATGTTAGGTTAGGTTAGGTTACGTTAGGTTAGGTTAGGTCAGGTAAGGTTAGGTTACGTTAGAATAGGTTAGGTTAGGTTACGTTAGGTTAGGTTAAGTTAGGTTAGGTTAGGTTTGGTTAGGTTAGGTTAGGTTAGCTCAGGTTAGGTTGGGTTGGGATGGGTTAGGTTGGGTTAGGTTAGGTTAGGTTAGGTTGGGTTAGGTTAGTTTAGGTTAGGTTAGGTTAGGTTAGGTTGGGTTGGGTTGGGTTAGGTTAGGTTAGGTTAGGTTAGGTAAGGTTAGGTTAGGTTAGGTTAGGTTAGGTTAAGGTATGAACCGTCGTAAAACCGCATTAAACAATGTCACTTAGTGAGATGCAGTGTTTTTCACCTTTACAAGTTGGGAACTGTGATATCTAATGTGAAAGCGCTTGAAACCGTCGTAATGTTGTAGAAAGCAATGTAAAGTAGCGAGTAAAACGTTTTCTAACGATAGAAGTGCGAAGGTCATGTTAGGTTGAGTTATGTTAGTTTAAGCTAGCTAGCGTCGTGAAACTACCAAAAACAACGTCATCTAACGAGATAGTGTATTTTTATTGCGAGTACGAAACTGCGATAGGTGAAATGTTGTGAAAGCACACAAAACGGCATGAACAAGCCAACTACTGCGTGTTGTACCGTTACAAGTGCGAAACTGCTATGTTGTGATATTCTCGTTAAAGCGCATGCAAGCATCGTGAAACCTTAAACAACGATGTCATTTAGCGAGATACAGCGTTCTGTACTGCAATAAGTTGGTGAAAAACTGTGAGGTTATGCAAATATCCTAATTGTGAACGAAACAGTGTAATAGAGCGTTTTTTAATACAAGTGCGAATGTTAGGTTAGGTTAAGATATGAACCGTCGTAAAACCGCATTAAACAATGTCACTTAGTGAGATGCAGTGTTTTTCACCATTACAAGTCGGGAACTGCGATATCTAATGTGAAAGCGCTTGCAAACGTCGTTAGGTTAGGTTAGGTTAGGTTAGGTTACGTTAGGTTAGGTTAGGTTAGGTTAGGTTTGGTTAGGTTAGGTTAGGTTAGGGTAGGTTAGGGTATGTTAGGTAAGGTTTGGTTAGGTTAGGTTAGGTTAGGTTGGTTTAGGTAAGGTTAGGTTAGGTTAAGATATGAACCGCGCTGAAACCGCATTAAACATGTCACTTAGTGAGATGCTGTGTTTTTCACCAATACAAGTCGGGAACTGCGATATCTAATGTGAAAGCGCATGAAACCGTCGTAATCTTGTAGAAAACATTGTAAAGTAGCGAATAAAACGTTTTCTAACGATAGAAGTGCGAAGGTTCGGTTAGTTTGAGCTAGGTAGCGTCGTGAAACCACCAAAAACGATGTCATCTAACGAGATAGTGTTGTTTTATTGCGAGTACGAAACTGCGATAGGTGAAATATAGGGAAAGCACACAAAATGGCATGAACTAGCCAGATACTGCGTCTTGTGCCGTTACAAGTGCGAAACTGCTTTATTGTGATATTCTCGTTAAAGCGCATGCAAGTATCGTGAAACCTTAAAGAACGATGTCATTTAGCGAGATACAGCGTTCTGTACTGTAATAAGTTGGTGAGAAACTGTGAGGTCAAGCAAATATCGTAATTGTGAACGAAACAGTGTAATTCAGCGTATTTAGACACAAGTGCGAATGTTAGGTTAGGTTGAGATATCAACCGTCGTAAAACCGCATTAAACAATGTCACTTAGTGAGATGTAGTGTTTTTCAACATTACAAGTCGGGAACTACGATATCTAATGTGAAAGCGCATGAAACCGTCGTAATCTTGTAGAAAACATTGTAAAGTTGCGAGTAAAACGTTTTCTAACGATAGAAGTGCGAAGGTTAGCTTGAGTTATGTTAGTTTAAGCTATGTAGCGTCGTGAAACTACCAAAAACGACGTCATCTAACCAGATAGTGCTGTTTTATTGCGAGTATTAAACTGCGATAGGTGAAATGTTGTGAATGCACACAAAACGGCAAGAACAAGCCAAATACTGCGTGTTCTACCGTTACAAGTGCGAAACTGCTATATTGTGATATTCTCGTTAAAGCGCATGCAAGCATCGT
Source organism: Rhipicephalus microplus (assembly GCF_043290135.1). Classification (NCBI taxonomy): domain Eukaryota; kingdom Metazoa; phylum Arthropoda; class Arachnida; order Ixodida; family Ixodidae; genus Rhipicephalus; species Rhipicephalus microplus. The sequence goes on along the minus strand of NW_027464606.1, from coordinate 4,066,119 downwards.
GAAACCTTAAAGAACAATGTCATTTAGCGAGATACAGCGTTCTGTACTGCAATAAGTTGGTGAAAAACTGTGAGGTTATGCAAATATCGTAATTGTGAACGAAACAGTGTAATAGAGCGTTTTTCAATACAAGTACGAATGTTAGGTTAGGTTAAGATATGAACCGTCGTAAAACCGCATTAAACAATGTCACTTAGTGAGATGCAGTGTTTTTCACCATTACAAGTTGGGAACTGCGATATCTAATGTGAAAGCGCTTGCAAACGTCGTTAGGTTAGGTTAGGTTAGGTTAGGTTAGGTTAGGTTAGGTTACGTTAGGTTAGGTTTGGTTAGGTTAGGTTAGGTTAGGTTAGGTTATGTTAGGTTAGGTTGGGTTAGGTTAGGTTAGGTTACGTTAGGTTAAGGTATGAACCGTCGTAAAACCGCAATAAACAATGTCACTTAGTGAGATGCAGTGTTTCTCACCTTTACAAGTTGGGAACTGCGATATCTAATGTGAAAGCGCTTGAAACCGTCGTAATGTTGTAGAAAGCAATGTAAAGTAGCGAGTAAAACGTTTTCTAACGATAGAAGTGCGAAGGTTATGTTAGGTTGAGTTATGTTAGTTTAAGCTAGGTAGCGTCGTGAAACCACCAAAAACGACGTCATCTAACGAGATAGTGTTGTTTTATTGCGAGTACGAAACTGCGATAGGTGAAATGTTGTGAAAGCACGAAAAACGGCATGAACAAGCCAAATACTGCGTGTTGTACCGTTACAAGTGCGAAACTTCTATGTTGTGACATTCTCGGTAAAGCGCATGCAAGTATCGTGAAACCTTAAAGAACGATGTCATTTAGCGAGATACAGCGTTCTGTACTGTAATAAGTTGGTGAGAAACTGTGAGGTCAAGCAAATATCGTAATTGTGAACGAAACAGTGTAATTGAGCGTCTTTAGATACAAGTGCGAATGTTAGGTTAGGTTGACATATCAACCGTCGTAAAACCGCATTAAACAATGTCACTTAGTGAGATGTAGTGTTTTTCAACATTACAAGTCGGGAACTACGATATCTAATGTGAAAGCGCATGAAACCGTCGTAATCTTGTAGAAAACATTGTAAAGTGGCGAGTAAAACGTTTTTTAACGATAGAAGTGCGAAGGTTAGGTTAGGTTAGGTTAGTTTAAGCTAGGTAGCGTCGTGAAACTACCAAAAACTACGTCATCTAACGAGATAGTGTTGTTTTATAGCGAGTATTAAACTGCGATAGGTGAAATGTTGTGAAAGCACACAAAACGGCATGAACAAGCCAAATACTGCGTGTTCTACCGTTACAAGTGCGAAACTGCTATATTGTGATATTCTCGTTAAAGCGTATGCAAGCATCGTGAAACCTTAAAGAACAATGTCATTTAGTGAGATACAGCGTTCTGTACTGCCATAAGTTGGTGAAAAACTGTGAGGTTATGCAAATATCGTAATTGTTAACAAAACAGTGTAATAGAGCGTTTTTAGATACAAGTGCGAATGTTAGGTTAGGTTAAGATATGAACCGTCGTAAAACCGCATTAAACAATGTCAATTACTGAGATGCAGTGTTTTTCACCATTAAAAGTGGGGAACTGCGATATTTAATGTGAAAGCGCTTGCAACCGTCGTTAGGTTAGGTTAGGTTAGGTTAGGTTAGGTTAGGTTTGGTTAGGTTAGGTTAGGTTAGGTTAGGTTCGATTAGGTTAGGTTGGGTTGAGTTGGGTTAGGTTAGGTTAGGTTAGGTTGGGTTAGGTTAGGTTAGGTTACGTTAGGTTAGGTTAGGTTAGGTTACGTTAGGTTAGGTTAGGTTAGGTAAGGATAATTTGGTTAGGTTAGGTAAGGTTAGGTTAGGTTAGGTTAGGTTGGGTTGGGTGTTGTTGGGTTGGGTTGGGTTGGGTTAGGTTGGGTTAGGTTAGGTTACGTTAGCTTAGGTTAGGTTAGGTTACGTTAGGTTATGTTAGGTTAGGTTAGGTTACGTTAGGTTAGGTTAGGTCAGGTAAGGTTAGGTTACGTTAGAATAGGTTAGGTTAGGTTACGTTAGGTTAGGTTAAGTTAGGTTAGGTTAGGTTTGGTTAGGTTAGGTTAGGTTAGCTCAGGTTAGGTTGGGTTGGGTTGGGTTAGGTTGGGTTAGGTTAGGTTAGGTTAGGTTGGGTTAGGTTAGTTTAGGTTAGGTTAGGTTAGGTTAGGTTGGGTTGGGTTGGGTTAGGTTAGGTTAGGTTAGGTTAGGTTAGGTAAGGTTAGGTTAGGTTAGGTTAGGTTAGGTTAAGGTATGAACCGTCGTAAAACCGCATTAAACAATGTCACTTAGTGAGATGCAGTGTTTTTCACCTTTACAAGTTGGGAACTGTGATATCTAATGTGAAAGCGCTTGAAACCGTCGTAATGTATTAGAAAGCAATGTAAAGTAGCGAGTAAAACGTTTTCTAACGATAGAAGTGCGAAGGTCATGTTAGGTTGAGTTATGTTAGTTTAAGCTAGCTAGCGTCGTGAAACTACCAAAAACAACGTCATCTAACGAGATAGTGTATTTTTATTGCGAGTACGAAACTGCGATAGGTGAAATGTTGTGAAAGCACACAAAACGGCATGAACAAGCCAAATACTGCGTGCTGTACCGTTACAAGTGCGAAACTGCTATGTTGTGATATTCTCGTTAAAGCGCATGCAAGCATCGTGAAACCTTAAAGAACGATGTCATTTAGCGAGATACAGCGTTCTGTACTGCAATAAGTTGGTGAAAAACTGTGAGGTTATGCAAATATCCTAATTGTGAACGAAACAGTGTAATAGAGCGTTTTTTAATACAAGTGCGAATGTTAGGTTAGGTTAAGATATGAACCGTCGTAAAACCGCATTAAACAATGTCACTTAGTGAGATGCAGTGTTTTTCACCATTACAAGTCGGGAACTGCGATATCTAATGTGAAAGCGCTTGCAAACGTCGTTAGGTTAGGTTAGGTTAGGTTAGGTTACGTTAGGTTAGGTTAGGTTAGGTTAGGTTTGGTTAGGTTAGGTTAGGTTAGGTTAGGTTAGGGTATGTTAGGTAAGGTTTGGTTAGGTTAGGTTAGGTTAGGTTGGTTTAGGTAAGGTTAGGTTAGGTTAAGACATGAACCGCGCTGAAACCGCATTAAACATGTCACTTAGTGAGATGCTGTGTTTTTCACCAATACAAGTCGGGAACTGCGATATCTAATGTGAAAGCGCATGAAACCGTCGTAATCTTGTAGAAAACATTGTAAAGTAGCGAATAAAACGTTTTCTAACGATAGAAGTGCGAAGGTTCGGTTAGTTTTAGCTTGGTAGCGTCGTGAAACCACCAAAAACGATGCCATCTAACGAGATAGTGTTGTTTTATTGCGAGTACGAAACTGCGATAGGTGAAATATTGGGAAAGCACGCAAAATGGCATGAACTAGCCAGATACTGCGTCTTGTGCCGTTACAAGTGCGAAACTGCTATATTGTGATATTCTCGTTAAAGCGCATGCAAGCATCGTGAAACCTTAAAGAACAATGTCATTTAGCGAGATACAGCGTTCTGTACTGCAATAAGTTGGTGAAAAACTGTGAGGTTATGCAAATATCGTAATTGTGAACGAAACAGTGTAATAGAGCGTTTTTCAATACAAGTACGAATGTTAGGTTAGGTTAAGATATGAACCGTCGTAAAACCGCATTAAACAATGTCACTTAGTGAGATGCAGTGTTTTTCAACATTACAAGTTGGGAACTGCGATATCTAATGTGAAAGCGCTTGCAAACGTCGTTAGGTTAGGTTAGGTTAGGTTAGGTTACGTTAGGTTAGGTTTGGTTAGGTTAGGTTAGGTTAGGTTATGTTAGGTTAGGTTGGGTTAGGTTAGGTTAGGTTACGTTAGGTTAAGGTATGAACCGTCGTAAAACCGCAATAAACAATGTCACTTAGTGAGATGCAGTGTTTTTCACCTTTAAAAGTTGGGAACTGCGATATCTAATGTGAAAGCGCTTGAAACCGTCGTAATGTTGTAGAAAGCAATGTAAAGTAGCGAGTAAAACGTTTTCTAACGATAGAAGTGCGAAGGTTATGTTAGGTTGAGTTATGTTAGTTTAAGCTAGGTAGCGTCGTGAAACCACCAAAAACGACGTCATCTAACGAGATAGTGTTGTTTTATTGCGAGTACGAAACTGCGATAGGTAAAATGTGAAAGCACACAAAACGGCATGAACAAGCCAAATACTGCGTGTTGTACCGTTACAAGTGCGAAACTGCTATGTTGTGACATTCTCGGTAAAGCGCATGCAAGTATCGTGAAACCTTAAAGAACGATGTCATTTAGCGAGATACAGCGTTCTGTACTGTAATAAGTTGGTGAGAAACTGTGAGGTCAAGCAAATATCGTAATTGTGAACGAAACAGTGTAATTGAGCGTCTTTAGATACAAGTGCGAATGTTAGGTTAGGTTGACATATCAACCGTCGTAAAACCGCATTAAACAATGTCACTTAGTGAGATGTAGTGTTTTTCAACATTACAAGTCGGGAACTACGATATCTAATGTGAAAGCGCATGAAACCGTCGTAATCTTGTAGAAAACATTGTAGAGTGGCGAGTAAAACGTTTTCTAACGATAGAAGTGCGAAGGTTAGGTTAGGTTAGGTTAGTTTAAGCTAGGTAGCGTCGTGAAACTACCAAAAACGACGTCATCTAACGAGATAGTGTTGTTTTATAGCGAGTATTAAACTGCGATAGGTGAAATGTTGTGAAAGCACACAAAACGGCATGAACAAGCCAAATACTGCGTGTTCTACCGTTACAAGTGCGAAACTGCTATATTGTATTGTGATATTCTCGTTAAAGCGCATGCAAGCATCGTAAAACCTTAAAGAACAATGTCATTTAGCGAGATACAGCGTTCTGTACTGCAATAAGTTGGTGAAAAACTGTGAGGTTATGCAAATATCGTAATTGTGAACAAAACAGTGTAATAGAGCGTTTTTAGATACAAGTGCGAATGTTAGGTTAGGTTAAGATATGAACCGTCGTAAAACCGCATTAAACAATGTCAATTACTGAGATGCAGTGTTTTTCACCATTAAAAGTGGGGAACTGCGATATTTAATGTGAAAGCACTTGCAACCGTCGTTAGGATAGGCTAGGTTAGGTTAGGTTAGGTTAGGTTAGGTTAGGTTAGGTTAGGTTTGGTTAGGTTAGGTTAGGTTAGGTTAGATTAGGTTAGGTTGGGTTGAGTTGGGTTAGGTTAGGTTAGGTTAGGTTGGGTTAGGTTAGGTTAGGTTACGTTAGGTTAGGTTAGGTTACGTTAGGTTAGGTTAGGTTGGGTTATGTTAGGTTAGGTTAGGTTACGTTAGGTTAGGTTAGGTCAGGTAAGGTTAGGTTACGTTAGAATAGGTTAGGTTAGGTTACGTTAGGTTAGGTTAAGTTAGGTTAGGTTAGGTTTGGTTAGGTTAGGTTAGGTTAGCTTAGGTTAGGTTAGGTTGGGTTGGATTGGGTTAGGTTGGGTTGGGTTGGGTTAGGTTAGGTTAGGTTAGGTAAGGTTAGGTTAGGTTAGGTTAGGTTAAGGTATGAACCGTCGTAAAACCGCATTAAACAATGTCACTTAGTGAGATGCAGTGTTTTTCACCTTTACAAGTTGGGAACTGTGATATCTAATGTGAAAGCGCTTGAAACCGTCGTAATGTGGTAGAAAGCAATGTAAAGTAGCGAGTAAAACGTTTTCTAACGATAGAAGTGCGAAGGTCATGTTAGGTTGAGTTATGTTAGTTTAAGCTAGGTAGCGTCGTGAAACTACCAACAACAACGTCATCTAACGAGATAGTGTTGTTTTATTGCGAGTACGAAACTGCGATAGGTGAAATGTTGTGAAAGCACACAAAACGGCATGAACAAGCCAAATACTGCGTGTTGTACCGTTACAAGTGCGAAACTGCTATGTTGTGATATTCTCGTTAAAGCGCATGCAAGCATCGTGAAACCTTAAAGAACGATGTCATTTAGCGAGATACAGCGTTCTGTACTGCAATAAGTTGGTGAAAAACTGTGAGGTTATGCAAATATCCTAATTGTGAACGAAACAGTGTAATAGAGCGTTTTTTAATACAAGTGCGAATGTTAGGTTAGGTTAAGATATGAACCGTCGTAAAACCGCATTAAACAATGTCACTTAGTGAGATGCAGTGTTTTTCACCATTACAAGTCGGGAACTGCGATATCTAATGTGAAAGCGCTTGCAAACGTCGTTAGGTTAGGTTAGGTTAGGTTAGGTTACGTTAGGTTAGGTTAGGTTAGGTTTGGTTAGGTTAGGTTAGGTTAGGGTAGGTTAGGGTATGTTAGGTAAGGTTTGGTTAGGTTAGGTTAGGTTAGGTTGGTTTAGGTAAGGTTAGGTTAGGTTAAGATATGAACCGCGCTAAAACCGCATTAAACAATGTCACTTAGTGAGAGGCTGTGTTTTTCACCATTACAAGTCGGGAACTGCGATATCTAATGTGAAAGCGCATGAAACCGTCGTAATCTTGTAGAAAACATTGTAAAGTAGCGAATAAAACGTTTTCTAACGATAGAAGTGCGAAGGTTAGCTTGAGTTATGTTAGTTTAAGCTATGTAGCGTCGTGAAACTACCAAAAACGACGTCATCTAACGAGATAGTGTTGTTTTATTGCGAGTATTAAACTGCGATAGGTGAAATGTTGTGAATGCACACAAAACGGCATGAACAAGCCAAATACTGCGTGTTCTACCGTTACAAGTGCGAAACTGCTATATTGTGATATTCTCGTTAAAGCGCATGCAAGCATCGTGAAACCTTAAAGAACAATGTCATTTAGCGAGATACAGCGTTCTGTACTGCAATAAGTTGGTGAAAAACTGTGAGGTTATGCAAATATCGTAATTGTGAACGAAACAGTGTAATAGAGCGTTTTTCAATACAAGTACGAATGTTAGGTTAGGTTAAGATATGAACCGTCGTAAAACCGCATTAAACAATGTCACTTAGTGAGATGCAGTGTTTTTCAACATTACAAGTTGGGAACTGCGATATCTAATGTGAAAGCGCTTGCAAACGTCGTTAGGTTAGGTTAGGTTAGGTTAGGTTAGGTTACGTTAGGTTAGGTTTGGTTAGGTTAGGTTAGGTTAGGTTATGTTAGGTTAGGTTGGGTTAGGTTAGGTTAGGTTACGTTAGGTTAAGGTATGAACCGTCGTAAAACCGCAATAAACAATGTCACTTAGTGAGATGCAGTGTTTTTCACCTTTACAAGTTGGGAACTGCGATATCTAATGTGAAAGCGCTTGCAACCGTCGTAATGTTGTAGAAAGCAATGTAAAGTAGCGAGTAAAACGTTTTCTAACGATAGAAGTGCGAAGGTTATGTTAGGTTGAGTTATGTTAGTTTAAGCTAGGTAGCGTCGTGAAACCACCAAAAACGACGTCATCTAACGAGATAGTGTTGTTTTATTGCGAGTACAAAATTGCGATAGGTAAAATGTTGTGAAAGCACACAAAACGGCATGAACAAGCCCAATACTGCGTGTTGTACCGTTACAAGTGCGAAACTGCTATGTTGTGACATTCTCGGTAAAGCGCATGCAAGTATCGTGAAACCTTAAAGAACGATGTCATTTAGCGAGATACAGCGTTCTGTACTGTAATAAGTTGGTGAGAAACTGTGAGGTCAAGCAAATATCGTAATTGTGAACGAAACAGTGTAATTGAGCGTCTTTAGATACAAGTGCGAATGTTAGGTTAGGTTGACATATCAACCGTCGTAAAACCGCATTAAACAATGTCACTTAGTGAGATGTAGTGTTTTTCAACTTTACAAGTCGGGAACTACGATATCTAATGTGAAAGCGCATGAAACCGTCGTAATCTTGTAGAAAACATTGTAAAGTGGCGAGTAAAACGTTTTGTAACGATAGAAGTGCGAAGGTTAGGTTAGGTTAGGTTAGGTTACATTAGGTTAGGTTAGGTTACGTTAGGTTATGTTAGGTTAGGTTAGGTTACGTTAGGTTAGGTTAGGTCAGGTAAGGTTAGGTTACGTTAGAATAGGTTAGGTTAGGTTACGTTAGGTTAGGTTAAGTTAGGTTAGGTTAGGTTTGGTTAGGTTAGGTTAGGTTAGCTTAGGTTAGGTTAGGTTGGGTTGGGTTGGGTTGGGTTAGGTTGGGTTGGGTTGGGTTAGGTTAGGTAAGGTTAGGTTAGGTTAGGTTAGGTTAAGGTATGAACCGTCGTAAAACCGCATTAAACAATGTCACTTAGTGAGATGCAGTGTTTTTCACCTTTACAAGTTGGGAACTGTGATATCTAATGTGAAAGCGCTTGAAAGCGTCGTAATGTGGTAGAAAGCAATGTAAAGTAGCGAGTAAAACGTTTTCTAACGATAGAAGTGCGAAGGTCATGTTAGGTTGAGTTATGTTAGTTTAAGCTAGGTAGCGTCGTGAAACTACCAAAAACAACGTCATCTAACGAGATAGTGTTGTTTTATTGCGAGTACGAAACTGCGATAGGTGAAATGTTGTGAAACACACAAAACGGCATGAACAAGCCAAATACTGCGTGTTGTACCGTTACAAGTGCGAAACCGCTATGTTGTGATATTCTCGTTAAAGCGCATGCAAGCATCGTGAAACCTTAAAGAACGATGTCATTTAGCGAGATACAGCGTTCTGTACTGCAATAAGTTGGTGAAAAACTGTGAGGTTATGCAAATATCCTAATTGTGAACGAAACAGTGTAATAGAGCGTTTTTTATTACAAGTGCGAATGTTAGGTTAGGTTAAGATATGAACCGTCGTAAAACCGCATTAAACAATGTCACTTAGTGAGATGCAGTGTTTTTCACCATTACAAGTCGGGAACTGCGATATCTAATGTGAAAGCGCTTGCAAACGTCGTTAGGTTAGGTTAGGTTAGGTTAGGTTAGGTTACGTTAGGTTAGGTTAGGTTAGGTTTGGTTAGGTTAGGTTAGGTTAGGTTAGGTTAGGTTAGGGTATGTTAGGTAAGGTTTGGTTAGGTTAGGTTAGGTTAGGTTGGTTTAGGTAAGGTTAGGTTAGGTTAAGATATGAACCGCGCTAAAACCGCATTTAACAAGGTCACTTAGTGAGATGCTGTGTTTTTCACCATTACAAGTCGGGAACTGCGATATCTAATGTGAAAGCGCATGAAACCGTCGTAATCTTGTAGAAAACATTGTAAAGTAGCGAATAAAACGTTTTCTAACGATAGAAGTGCGAAGGTTCGGTTAGTTTGAGCTAGGTAGCGTCGTGAAACCACCAAAAACGATGTCATCTAACGAGATAGTGTTGTTTTATTGCGAGTACGAAACTGCGATAGGTGAAATATTGGGAAAGCACACAAAATGGCATGAACTAGCCAGATACTGCGTCTTGTGCCGTTACAAGTGCGAAACTGCTTTATTGTGATATTCTCGTTAAAGCGCATGCAAGTATCGTGAAACCTTAAAGAACGATGTCATTTAGCGAGATACAGCGTTCTGTACTGTAATAAGTTGGTGAGAAACTGTGAGGTCAAGCAAATATCGTAATTGTGAACGAAACAGTGTAATTCAGCGTATTTAGATACAAGTGCGAATGTTAGGTTAGGTTGAGATATCAACCGTCGTAAAACCGCATTAAACAATGTCACTTAGTGAGATGTAGTGTTTTTCAACATTACAAATCGGGAACTACGATATCTAATGTGAAAGCGCATGAAACCGTCGTAATCTTGTAAAAACATTGTAAAGTTGCGAGTAAAACGTTTTCTAACGATAGAAGTGCGAAGGTTAGCTTGAGTTATGTTAGTTTAAGCTATGTAGCGTCGTGAAACTACCAAAAACGACGTCATCTAACAAGATAGTGTTGTTTTATTGCGAGTATTAAACTGCGATAGGTGAAATGTTGTGAATGCACACAAAACGGCATGAACAAGCCAAATACTGCGTGTTCTACCGTTACAAGTGCGAAACTGCTATATTGTGATATTCTCGTTAAAGCGCATGCAAGCATCGTGAAACCTTAAAGAACAATGTCATTTAGCGAGATACAGCGTTCTGTACTGCAATAAGTTGGTGAAAAACTGTGAGGTTATGCAAATATCGTAATTGTGAACGAAACAGTGTAATAGAGCGTTTTTCAATACAAGTACGAATGTTAGGTTAGGTTCAGATATGAACCGTCGTAAAACCGCATTAAACAATGTCACTTAGTGAGATGCAGTGTTTTTCACCATTACAAGTTGGGAACTGCGATATCTAATGTGAAAGCGCTTGCAAACGTCGTTAGGTTAGGTTAGGTTAGGTTAGGTTACGTTAGGTTAGGTTTGGTTAGGTTAGGTTAGGTTAGGTTAGGTTATGTTAGGTTAGGTTGGGTTAGGTTAGGTTAGGTTACGTTAGGTTAAGGTATGAACCGTCGTAAAACCGCAATAAACAATGTCACTTAGTGAGATGCAGTGTTTTTCACCTTTACAAGTTGGGAACTGCAATATCTAATGTGAAAGCGCTTGAAACCGTCGTAATGTTGTAGAAAGCAATGTAAAGTAGCGAGTAAAACGTTTTCTAACGATAGAAGTGCGAAGGTTATGTTAGGTTGAGTTATGTTAGTTTAAGCTAGGTAGCGTCGTGAAACCACCAAAAACGACGTCATCTAACGAGATAGTGTTGTTTTATTGCGAGTACGAAACTGCGATAGGTAAAAAGTTGTGAAAGCACGAAAAACGGCATGAACAAGCCAAATACTGCGTGTTGTACCGTTACAAGTGCGAAACTGCTATGTTGTGACATTCTCGGTAAAGCGCATGCAAGTATCGTGAAACCTTAAAGAACGATGTCATTTAGCGAGATACAGCGTTCTGTACTGTAATAAGTTGGTGAGAAACTGTGAGGTCAAGCAAATATCGTAATTGTGAACGAAACAGTGTAATTGAGCGTCTTTAGATACAAGTGCGAATGTTTGGTTAGGTTGACATATCAACCGTCGTAAAACCGCATTAAACAATGTCACTTAGTGAGATGTAGTGTTTTTCAACATTACAAGTCGGGAACTACGATATCTAATGTGAAAGCGCATGAAACCGTCGTAATCTTGTAGAAAACATTGTAAAGTGGCGAGTAAAACGTTTTTTAACGATAGAAGTGCGAAGGTTAGGTTAGGTTAGGTTAGTTTAAGCTAGGTAGCGTCGTGAAACTACCAAAAACTACGTCATCTAACGAGATAGTGTTGTTTTATAGCGAGTATTAAACTGCGATAGGTGAAATGTTGTGAAAGCACACAAAACGGCATGAACAAGCCAAATACTGCGCGTTCTACCGTTACAAGTGCGAAACTGCTATATTGTGATATTCTCGTTAAAGCGTATGCAAGCATCGTGAAACCTTAAAGAACAATGTCATTTAGCGAGATACAGCGTTCTGTACTGCAATAAGTTGGTGAAAAACTGTGAGGTTATGCAAATATCGTAATTGTTAACAAAACAGTGTAATAGAGCGTTTTTAGATACAAGTGCGAATGTTAGGTTAGGTTAAGATATGAACCGTCGTAAAACCGCATTAAACAATGTCAATTACTGAGATGCAGTGTTTTTCACCATTAAAAGTGGGGAACTGCGATATTTAATGTGAAAGCGCTTGCAACCGTCGTTAGGTTAGGTTAGGTTAGGTTAGGTTAGGTTTGGTTAGGTTAGGTTAGGTTAGGTTAGGTTCGATTAGGTTAGGTTGGGTTGAGTTGGGTTAGGTTAGGTTAGGTTAGGTTGGGTTAGGTTAGGTTAGGTTACGTTAGGTTAGGTTAGGTTACGTTAGGTTAGGTTAGGTTAGGTAAGGATAATTTGGTTAGGTTAGGTAAGGTTAGGTTAGGTTAGGTTAGGTTGGGTTGGGTGTTGTTGGGTTGGGTTGGGTTGGGTTAGGTTGGGTTAGGTTAGGTTACGTTAGCTTAGGTTAGGTTAGGTTACGTTAGGTTATGTTAGGTTAGGTTAGGTTACGTTAGGTTAGGTTAGGTCAGGTAAGGTTAGGTTACGTTAGAATAGGTTAGGTTAGGTTACGTTAGGTTAGGTTAAGTTAGGTTAGGTTAGGTTTGGTTAGGTTAGGTTAGGTTAGCTCAGGTTAGGTTGGGTTGGGTTGGGTTAGGTTGGGTTAGGTTAGGTTAGGTTAGGTTGGGTTAGGTTAGTTTAGGTTAGGTTAGGTTAGGTTAGGTTGGGTTGGGTTGGGTTAGGTTAGGTTAGGTTAGGTTAGGTTAGGTAAGGTTAGGTTAGGTTAGGTTAGGTTAGGTTAAGGTATGAACCGTCGTAAAACCGCATTAAAGAATGTCACTTAGTGAGATGCAGTGTTTTTCACCTTTACAAGTTGGGAACTGTGATATCTAATGTGAAAGCGCTTGAAACCGTCGTAATGTTGTAGAAAGCAATGTAAAGTAGCGAGTAAAACGTTTTCTAACGATAGAAGTGCGAAGGTCATGTTAGGTTGAGTTATGTTAGTTTAAGCTAGGTAGCGTCGTGAAACTACCAAAAACAACGTCATCTAACGAGATAGTGTTGTTTTATTGCGAGTACGAAACTGCGATAGGTGAAATGTTGTGAAAGCACACAAAACGGCATGAACAAGCCAAATACTGCGTGTTGTACCGTTACAAGTGCGAAACTGCTATGTTGTGATATTCTCGTTAAAGCGCATGCAAGCATCGTGAAACCTTAAAGAACGATGTCATTTAGCGAGATACAGCGTTCTGTACTGCAATAAGTTGGTGAAAAACTGTGAGGTTATGCAAATATCCTAATTGTGAACGAAACAGTGTAATAGAGCGTTTTTTAATACAAGTGCGAATGTTAGGTTAGGTTAAGATATGAACCGTCGTAAAACCGCATTAAACAATGTCACTTAGTGAGATGCAGTGTTTTTCACCATTACAAGTCGGGAACTGCGATATCTAATGTGAAAGCGCTTGCAAACGTCGTTAGGTTAGGTTAGGTTAGGTTAGGTTAGGTTACGTTAGGTTAGGTTAGGTTAGGTTAGGTTTGGTTAGGTTAGGTTAGGTTAGGTTAGGGTATGTTAGGTAAGGTTTGGTTAGGTTAGGTTAGGTTAGGTTGGTTTAGGTAAGGTTAGGTTAGGTTAAGATATGAACCGCGCTAAAACCGCATTAAACAATGTCACTTAGTAAGATGCTGTGTTTTTCACCATTACAAGTCGGGAACTGCGATATCTAATGTGAAAGCGCATGAAACCGTCGTAATCTTGTAGAAAACAATGTAAAGTAGCGAATGAAACGTTTTCTAACGATAGAAGTGCGAAGGTTCGGTTAGTTTGAGCTAGGTATCGTCGTGAAACCACCAAAAACGATGTCATCTAACGAGATAGTGTTGTTTTATTGCGAGTACGAAACTGCGATAGGTGAAATATTGGGAAAGCACACAAAATGGCATGAACTAGCCAGATACTGCGTCTTGTGCCGTTACAAGTGCGAAACTGCTTTATTGTGATATTCTCGTTAAAGCGCATGCAAGTATCGTGAAACCTTAAAGAACGATGTCATTTAGCGAGATACAGCGTTCTGTACTGTAATAAGTTGGTGAGAAACTGTGAGGTCAAGCAAATATCGTAATTGTGAACGAAACAGTGTAATTCAGCGTATTTAGATACAAGTGCGAATGTTAGGTTAGGTTGAGATATCAACCGTCGTAAAACCGCATTAAACAATGTCACTTAGTGAGATGTAGTGTTTTTCAACATTACAAGTCGGGAACTACGATATCTAATGTGAAAGCGCATGAAACCGTCGTAATCTTGTAGAAAACATTGTAAAGTTGCGAGTAAAACGTTTTCTAACGATAGAAGTGCGAAGGTTAGCTTGAGTTATGTTAGTTTAAGCTATGTAGCGTCGTGAAACTACCAAAAACGACGTCATCTAACGACATAGTGTTGTTTTATTGCGAGTATTAAACTGCGATAGGTGAAATGTTGTGAATGCACACAAAACGGCATGAACAAGCCAAATACTGCGTGTTCTACCGTTACAAGTGCGAAACTGCTATATTGTGATATTCTCGTTAAAGCGCATGCAAGCATCGTGAAACCTTAAAGAACAATGTCATTTAGCGAGATACAGCGTTCTGTACTGCAATAAGTTGGTGAAAAACTGTGAGGTTATGCAAATATCGTAATTGTGAACGAAAAAGTGTAATAGAGCGTTTTTCAATACAAGTACGAATGTTAGGTTAGGTTAAGATATGAACCGTCGTAAAACCGCATTAAACAATGTCACTTAGTGAGATGCAGTGTTTTTCACCATTACAAGTTGGGAACTGCGATATCTAATGTGAAAGCGCTTGCAAACGTCGTTAGGTTAGGTTAGGTTAGGTTAGGTTAGGTTACGTTAGGTTAGGTTTGGTTAGGTTAGGTTAGGTTAGGTTAGGTTATGTTATGTTAGGTTGGGTTAGGTTAGGTTGGGTTACGTTAGGTTAAGGTATGAACCGTCGTAAAACCGCAATAAACAATGTCACTTAGTGAGATGCAGTGTTTTTCACCTTTACAAGTTGGGAACTGCGATATCTAATGTGAAAGCGCTTGAAACCGTCGTAATGTTGTAGAAAGCAATGTAAAGTAGCGAGTAAAACGTTTTCTAACGATAGAAGTGCGAAGGTTATGTTAGGTTGAGTTATGTTAGTTTAAGCTAGGTAGCGTCGTGAAACCACCAAAAACGACGTCATCTAACGAGATAGTGTTGTTTTATTGCGAGTACGAAACTGCGATAGGTAAAATGTTGTGAAAGCACGAAAAACGGCATGAACAAGCCAAATACTGCGTGTTGTACCGTTACAAGTGCGAAACTGCTATGTTGTGACATTCTCGGTAAAGCGCATGCAAGTATCGTGAAACCTTAAAGAACGATGTCATTTAGCGAGATACAGCGTTCTGTACTGTAATAAGTTGGTGAGAAACTGTGAGGTCAAGCAAATATCGTAATTGTGAACGAAACAGTGTAATTGAGCGTCTTTAGATACAAGTGCGAATGTTAGGTTAGGTTGACATATCAACCGTCGTAAAACCGCATTAAACAATGTCACTTAGTGAGATGTAGTGTTTTTCAACATTACAAGTCGGGAACTACGATATCTAATGTGAAAGCGAATGAAACCGTCGTAATCTTGTAGAAAACATTGTAAAGTGGCGAGTAAAACGTTTTTTAACGATAGAAGTGCGAAGGTTAGGTTAGGTTAGGTTAGTTTAAGCTAGGTAGCGTCGTGAAACTACCAAAAACTACGTCATCTAACGAGATAGTGTTGTTTTATAGCGAGTATTAAACTGCGATAGGTGAAATGTTGTGAAAGCACACAAAACGGCATGAACAAGCCAAATACTGCGTGTTCTACCGTTACAAGTGCGAAACTGCTATATTGTGATATTCTCGTTAAAGCGTATGCAAGCATCGTGAAACCTTAAAGAACAATGTCATTTAGCGAGATACAGCGTTCTGTACTGCAATAAGTTGGTGAAAAACTGTGAGGTTATGCAAATATCGTAATTGTTAACAAAACAGTGTAATAGAGCGTTTTTAGATACAAGTGCGAATGTTAGGTTAGGTTAAGATATGAACCGTCGTAAAACCGCATTAAACAATGTCAATTACTGAGATGCAGTGTTTTTCACCATTAAAAGTGGGGAACTGCGATATTTAATGTGAAAGCGCTTGCAACCGTCGTTAGGTTAGGTTAGGTTAGGTTAGGTTAGGTTAGGTTAGGTTAGGTTTGGTTAGGTTAGGTTAGGTTAGGTTAGGTTCGATTAGGTTAGGTTGGGTTGAGTTGGGTTAGGTTAGGTTAGGTTAGGTTGGGTTAGGTTAGGTTAGGTTACGTTAGGTTAGGTTAGGTTAGGTTACGTTAGGTTAGGTTAGGTTAGGTAAGGATAATTTGGTTAGGTTAGGTAAGGTTAGGTTAGGTTAGGTTAGGTTGGGTTGGGTGTTGTTGGGTTGGGTTGGGTTAGGTTGGGTAAGGTTAGGTTACGTTAGCTTAGGTTAGGTTAGGTTACGTTAGGTTATGTTAGGTTAGGTTAGGTTACGTTAGGTTAGGTTAGGTCAGGTAAGGTTAGGTTACGTTAGAACAGGTTAGGTTAGGTTACGTTAGGTTAGGTTAAGTTAGGTTAGGTTAGGTTTGGTTAGGTTAGGTTAGGTTAGCTCAGGTTAGGTTGGGTTGGGTTGGGTTAGGTTGGGTTAGGTTAGGTTAGGTTAGGTTGGGTTAGGTTAGTTTAGGTTAGGTTAGGTTAGGTTAGGTTGGGTTGGGTTGGGTTAGGTTAGGTTAGGTTAGGTTAGGTTAGGTAAGGTTAGGTTAGGTTAGGTTAGGTTAGGTTAAGGTATGAACCGTCGTAAAACCGCATTAAACAATGTCACTTAGTGAGATGCAGTGTTTTTCACCTTTACAAGTTGGGAACTGTGATATCTAATGTGAAAGCGCTTGAAACCGTCGTAATGTTGTAGAAAGCAATGTAAAGTAGCGAGTAAAACGTTTTCTAACGATAGAAGTGCGAAGGTCATGTTAGGTTGAGTTATGTTAGTTTAAGCTAGGTAGCGTCGTGAAACTACCAAAAACAACGTCATCTAACGAGATAGTGTTGTTTTATTGCGAGTACGAAACTGCGATAGGTGAAATGTTGTGAAAGCACACAAAACGGCATGAACAAGCCAAATACTGCGTGTTGTACCGTTACAAGTGCGAAACTGCTATATTGTGATATTCTCGTTAAAGCGCATGCAAGCATCGTGAAACCTTAAAGAACGATGTCATTTAGCGAGATACAGCGTTCTGTACTGCAATAAGTTGGTGAAAAACTGTGAGGTTATGCAAATATCGTAATTGTGAACGAAACAGTGTAATAGAGGGTTTTTCAATACAAGTACGAATGTCAGGTTAGGTTAAGATATGAACCGTCGTAAAACCGCATTAAACAATGTCACTTAGTGAGATGCAGTGTTTTTCACCATTACAAGTTGGGAACTGCGATATCTAATGTGAAAGCGCTTGCAACCGTCGTTAGGTTAGGTTAGGTTAGGTTAGGTTAGGTTAGGTTTGGTTAGGTTAGGTTAGGTTAGGTTAGATTAGGTTAGGTTGGGTTGAGTTGGGTTAGGTTAGGTTAGGTTAGGTTGGGTTAGGTTAGGTTAGGTTACGTTAGGTTAGGTTAGGTTACGTTAGGTTAGGTTAGGTTAGGTTACGTTAGGTTAGGTTAGGTTAGGTAAGGATAATTTGGTTAGGTTAGGTAAGGTTAGGTTGGGTTGGGTGTTGTTGGGTTGGGTTGTGGGTTGGGTTAGGTTGGGTTAGGTTAGGTTAGGTTACGTTAGGTTAGGTTAGGTTAGGTTACGTTAGGTTATGTTAGGTTAGGTTAGGTTACGTTAGGTTAGGTTAGGTCAGGTAAGGTTAGGTTACGTTAGAATAGGTTAGGTTAGGTTACGTTAGGTTAGGTTAAGTTAGGTTAGGTTAGGTTTGGTTAGGTTACGTTAGGTTAGCTTAGGTTAGGTTAGGTTGGGTTGGGTTAGGTTGGGTTAGGTTAGGTTAGGTTAGGTTAGGTTGGGTTAGGTTAGTTTAGGTTAGGTTAGGTTAGGTTAGGTTGGGTTGGGTTGGGTTAGGTTAGGTTAGGTTAGGTTAGGTTAAGGTATGAACCGTCGTAAAACCGCAATAAACAATGTCACTTAGTGAGATGCTGTGTTTTTCACCATTACAAGTCGGTAACTGTGATATCTAATGTGAAAGCGCATGAAACCGTCGTAATCTTGTAGAAAACATTGTAAAGCAGCGAATAAAACGTTTTCTAACGAAAGAAGTGCGAAGGTTAGGTTAGTTTAAGCTAGGTAGCGTCGTGAAACTACCAAAAACGACGTCATCTAACGAGATAGTGTTTTTATTGCGAGTACGAAACTGCGATAGGTGAAATGTTGTGAAAGCACACAAAACGGCATGAACAAGCCAAATACTGCGTGTTGTACCGTTACAAGTGCGAAACTGCTATGTTGTGATATTCTCGTTAAAGCGCATGCAAGCATCGTGAAACCTTAAAGAACGATGTCATTTAGCGAGATACAGCGTTCTGTACTGCAATAAGTTGGTGAAAAACTGTGAGGTTATGCAAATATCCTAATTGTGAACGAAACAGTGTAATAGAGCGTTTTTTAATACAAGTGCGAATGTTAGGTTAGGTTAAGATATGAACCGTCGTAAAACCGTATTAAACAATGTCACTTAGTGAGATGCAGTGTTTTTCACCATTACAAGTCGGGAACTGCGATATCTAATGTGAAAGCGCTTGCAAACGTCGTTAGGTTAGGTTAGGTTAGGTTAGGTTAGGTTACGTTAGGTTAGGTTAGGTTAGGTTTGGTTAGGTTAGGTTAGGTTAGGTTAGGTTAGGGTATGTTAGGTAAGGTTTGGTTAGGTTAGGTTAGGTTAGGTTGGTTTAGGTAAGGTTAGGTTAGGTTAAGATATGAACCGCGCTAAAACCGCATTAAACAATGTCACTTAGTGAGATGCTGTGTTTTTCACCATTACAAGTAGGGAACTGCGATATCTAATGTCAAAGCGCATGAAACCGTCGTAATCTTGTAGAAAACATTGTAAAGTAGCGAATAAAACGTTTTCTAACGATAGAAGTGCGAAGGTTAGCTTGAGTTATGTTAGTTTAAGCTATGTAGCGTCGTGAAACTACCAAAAACGACGTCATTTAACGAAATAGTGTTGTTTTATTGCGAGTATTAAACTGCGATAGGTGAAATGTTGTGAATGCACACAAAACGGCATGAACAAGCCAAATACTGCGTGTTCTACTGTTACAAGTGCGAAACTGCTATATTGTGATATTCCCGTTAAAGCGCATGCAAGCATCGTGAAACCTTAAAAAACAATGTCATTTAGCGAGATACAGCGTTCTGTACTGCAATGAGTTGGTGAAAAACTGTGAGGTTATGCAAATATCGTAATTGTGAACGAAACAGTGTAATAGAGCGTTTTTCAATACAAGTGCGAATGTTAGGTTAGGTTAAGATATGAACCGTCGTAAAACCGCATTAAACAATGTCAATTACTGAGATGCAGTGTTTTTCACCATTAAAAGTAGCGAAATGCGATATTTAATGTGAAAGCGCTTGCAACCGTCGTTAGGTTAGGTTAGGTTAGGTTAGGTTAGGTTAGGTTAGGTTAGGTTTGGTTAGGTTAGGTTAGGTTAGGTTAGGTTAGGTTAGGTTGGGTGTAGTTGGGTTAGGTTAGGTTAGGTTAGGTTAGGTTGGGTTAGGTCAGGTTAGGTTAGGTTAGGTTAGGTTACGTTAGGTTAGGTTAGGTTAGGTTACGTTAGGTTAGGTTAGGTTAGGTAAGGATAATTTGGTTAGGTTAGGTAAGGTTAGGTTAGGTTAGGTTAGGTTGGGTTGGGTGTTGTTGGGTTGGGTTGGGTTGGGTTAGGTTGGGTTAGGTTAGGTTAGGTTACGTTAGGTTAGGTTAGGTTAGGTTACGTTAGGTTATGTTAGGTTAGGTTAGGTTACGTTAGGTTAGGTTAGGTCAGGTAAGGTTAGGTTACGTTAGAATAGGTTAGGTTAGGTTACGTTAGGTTAGGTTAAGTTAGGTTAGGTTAGGTTAGGTTAGGTTAGGTTGGGTTGGGTTGGGTTAGGTTGGGTTAGGTTAGGTTAGGTTAGGTTAGGTTGGGTTAGGTTAGTTTAGGTTAGGTTAGGTTAGGTTAGGTTGGGTTGGGTGGGGTTAGGTTAGGTTAGGTTAGGTAAGGTTAGGTTAGGTTAGGTTAGGTTAGGTTAAGGTATGAACCGTCGTAAAACCGCATTAAACAATGTCACTTAGTGAGATGCAGTGTTTTTCACCTTTACAAGTTGGGAACTGTGATATCTAATGTGAAAGCGCTTGAAACCGTCATAATGTTGTAGAAAGCAATGTAAAGTAGCGAATAAAACGTTTTCTAACGATAGAAGTGCGAAGGTTAGCTTGAGTTATGTTAGTTTAAGCTATGTAGCGTCGTGAAACTACCAAAAACGACGTCATCTAACGAGATAGTGTTGTTTTATTGCGAGTATTAAACTGCGATAGGTGAAATGTTGTGAATGCACACAAAACGGCATGAACAAGCCAAATACTGCGTGTTCTACCGTTACAAGTGCGAAACTGCTATATTGTGATATTCTCGTTAAAGCGCATGCAAGCATCGTGAAACCTTGAAGAACAATGTCATTTAGCGAGATACAGCGTTCTGTACTGCAATATGTTGGTGAAAAACTGTGAGGTTATGCAAATATCGTAATTGTGAACGAAACAGTGTAATAGAGCGTTTTTCAATACAAGTACGAATGTTAGGTTAGGTTAAGATATGAACCGTCGTAAAACCGCATTAAACAATGTCACTTAGTGAGATGCAGTGTTTTTCACCATTACAAGTTGGGAACTGCGATATCTAATGTGAAAGCGCTTGCAAACGTCGTTAGGTTAGGTTAGGTTAGGTTAGGTTACGTTAGGTTAGGTTTGGTTAGGTTAGGTTAGGTTAGGTTATGTTAGGTTAGGTTGGGTTAGGTTAGGTTAGGTTACGTTAGGTTAAGGTATGAACCGTCGTAAAACCGCAATAAACAATGTCACTTAGTGAGATGCAGTGTTTTTCACCTTTACAAGTTGGGAACTGCGATATCTAATGTGAAAGCGCTTGAAACCGTCGTAATGTTGTAGAAAGCAATGTAAAGTAGCGAGTAAAACATTTTCTAACGATAGAAGTGCGAAGGTCATGTTAGGTTGAGTTATGTTAGTTTAAGCTAGGTAGCGTCGTGAAACTACCAAAAACAACGTCATCTAACGAGATAGTGTTGTTTTATTGCGAGTACGAAACTGCGATAGGTGAAATGTTGTGAAAGCACACAAAACGGCATGAACAAGCCAAATACTGCGTGTTGTACCGTTACAAGTGCGAAACTGCTATGTTGTGATATTCTCGTTAAAGCGCATGCAAGCATCGTGAAACCTTAAAGAACAATGTCATTTAGCGAGATACAGCGTTCTGTACTGCAATAAGTTGGTGAAAAACTGTGAGGTTATGCAAATATCCTAATTGTGAACGAAACAGTGTAATAGAGCGTTTTTTAGTACAAGTGCGAATGTTAGGTTAGGTTAAGATATGAACCGTCGTAAAACCGCATTAAACAATGTCATTTAGTGAGATGCTGTGTTTTTCGCCATTACAAGTCGGGATTTGCAATATCTAATGTGAAAGCGCATGAAACCGTCGTAATCTTGTAGAAAACATTGTAAAGTAGCGAATAAAACGTTTTCTAACGATAGAAGTGCGAAGGTTCGGTTAGATTGAGCTAGGTAGCGTCGTGAAACCACCAAAAACGATGTCATCTAACGAGATAGTGTTGTTTTATTGCGAGTACGAAACTGCGATAGGTGAAATATTGGGAAAGCACACAAAATGGCATGAACTAGCCAGATACTGCGTCTTGTGCCGTTACAAGTGCGAAACTGCTTTATTGTGATATTCTCGTTAAAGCGCATGCAAGTATCGTGAAAATTTAAAGAACGATGTCATTTAGCGAGATACAGCGTTCTTGTACTGTAATAAGTTGGTTAGAAACTGTGAGGTCAAGCAAATATCGTAATTGTGAACGAAACAGTGTAATTGAGCGTATTTAGTACAAGTGCGAATGTTAGGTTAGGTTGAGATATCAACCGTCGTAAAACCGCATTAAACAATGTCACTTAGTGAACTGTAGTGTTTTTCAACATTACAAGTCGGGAACTACGATATCTAATGTGAAAGCGCATGAAACCGTCGTAATCTTGTAGAAAACATTGTAAAGTTGCGAGTAAAACGTTTTCTAACGATAGAAGTGCGAAGGTTAGCTTGAGTTATGTTAGTTTAAGCTATGTAGCGTCGTGAAGCTACCAAAAACGACGTCATCTAACGAGATAGTGTTGTTTTATTGCGAGTATAAAACTGCGATAGGCGAAATGTTGTGAATGCACACAAAACGGCATGAACAAGCCAAATACTGCGTGTTCTACCGTTACAAGTGCAAAACTGCTATATTGTGATATTCTCGTTAAAGCGCATGCAAGCATCGTGAAACCTTAAAGAACAATGTCATTTAGCGAGATACAGCGTTCTGTACTGCAATAAGTTGGTGAAAAACTGTGAGGTTATGCAAATATCGTAATTGTGAACGAAACAGTGTAATAGAGCGTTTTTCAATACAAGTACGAATGTTAGGTTAGGTTAAGATATGAACCGTCGTAAAACCGCATTAAACAATGTCACTTAGTGAGATGCAGTGTTTTTCACCATTACAAGTTGGGAACTGCGATATCTAATGTGAAAGCGCTTGCAACCGTCGTTAGGTTAGGTTAGGTTAGGTTAGGTTTGGTTAGGTTAGGTTAGGTTAGGTTAGATTAGGTTAGGTTGGGTTGAGTTGGGTTAGGTTAGGTTAGGTTAGGTTGGGTTAGGTTAGGTTAGGTTACGTTAGGTTAGGTTAGGTTACGTTAGGTTAGGTTAGGTTAGGTTACGTTAGGTTAGGTTAGGTTAGGTAAGGATAATTTGGTTAGGTTAGGTAAGGTTAGGTTGGGTTGGGTGTTGTTGGGTTGGGTTGGGTTGGGTTGGGTTAGGTTGGGTTAGGTTAGGTTAGGTTACGTTAGGTTAGGTTAGGTTAGGTTACGTTAGGTTATGTTAGGTTAGGTTAGGTTACGTTAGGTTAGGTTAGGTCAGGTAAGGTTAGGTTACGTTAGAATAGGTTAGGTTAGGTTACGTTAGGTTAGGTTAAGTTAGGTTAGGTTAGGTTTGGTTAGGTTACGTTAGGTTAGCTTAGGTTAGGTTAGGTTGGGTTGGGTTGGGTTAGGTTGGGTTAGGTTAGGTTAGGTTAGGTTAGGTTGGGTTAGGTTAGTTTAGGTTAGGTTAGGTTAGGTTAGGTTGGGTTGGGTTGGGTTAGGTTAGGTTAGGTTAGGTTAGGTTAGGTTAGGTTAAGGTATGAACCGTCGTAAAACCGCAATAAACAATGTCACTTAGTGAGATGCTGTGTTTTTCACCATTACAAGTCGGTAACTGATATCTAATGTGAAAGCGCATGAAACCGTCGTAATCTTGTAGAAAACATTGTAAAGCAGCGAATAAAACGTTTTCTAACGAAAGAAGTGCGAAGGTTAGGTTAGTTTAAGCTAGGTAGCGTCGTGAAACTACCAAAAACGACGTCATCTAACGAGATAGTGTTGTTTTATTGCGAGTACGAAACTGCGATAGGTGAAATGTTGTGAAAGCACACAAAACGGCATGAACAAGCCAAATACTGCGTGTTGTACCGTTACAAGTGCGAAACTGCTATGTTGTGATATTCTCGTTAAAGCGCATGCAAGCATCGTGAAACCTTAAAGAACGATGTCATTTAGCGAGATACAGCGTTCTGTACTGCAATAAGTTGGTGAAAAACTGTGAGGTTATGCAAATATCCTAATTGTGAACGAAACAGTGTAATAGAGCGTTTTTTAATACAAGTGCGAATGTTAGGTTAGGTTAAGATATGAACCGTCGTAAAACCGCATTAAACAATGTCACTTAGTGAGATGCAGTGTTTTTCACCATTACAAGTCGGGAACTGCGATATCTAATGTGAAAGCGCTTGCAAACGTCGTTAGGTTAGGTTAGGTTAGGTTAGGTTAGGTTAGGTTACGTTAGGTTAGGTTAGGTTAGGTTTGGTTAGGTTAGGTTAGGTTAGGTTAGGTTAGGTTAGGGTATGTTAGGTAAGGTTTGGTTAGGTTAGGTTAGGTTAGGTTGGTTTAGGTAAGGTTAGGTTAGGTTAAGATATGAACCGCGCTAAAACCGCATTAAACAATGTCACTTAGTGAGATGCTGTGTTTTTCACCATTACAAGTCGGGAACTGCGATATCTAATGTGAAAGCGCATGAAACCGTCGTAATCTTGTAGAAAACATTGTAAAGTAGCGAATAAAACGTTTTCTAACGATAGAAGTGCGAAGGTTCGGTTAGTTTGAGCTAGGTAGCGTCGTGAAACCACCAAAAACGATGTCATCTACGAGATAGTGTTGTTTTATTGCGAGTACGAAACTGCGATAGGTGAAATATTGGGAAAGCACACAAAATGGCATGAACTAGCCAGATACTGCGTCTTGTGCCGTTACAAGTGCGAAACTGCTTTATTGTGATATTCTCGTTAAAGCGCATGCAAGCGAGATACAGCGTTCTGTACTGTAA
Source organism: Rhipicephalus microplus (assembly GCF_043290135.1). Lineage (NCBI taxonomy): Eukaryota > Metazoa > Arthropoda > Arachnida > Ixodida > Ixodidae > Rhipicephalus > Rhipicephalus microplus. The sequence continues at coordinate 4,041,929 of NW_027464606.1, read as the reverse complement.
TAAGTTGGTGAGAAACTGTGAGGTCAAGCAAATATCGTAATTGTGAACGAAACAGTGTAATTGAGCGTATTTGGATACAAGTGCGAATGTTAGGTTAGGTTGAGATATCAACCGTCGTAAAACCGCATTAAACAATGTCACTTAGTGAGATGTAGTGTTTTTCAACATTACAAGTCGGGAACTACGATATCTAATGTGAAAGCGCATGAAACCGTCGTAATCTTGTAGAAAACATTGTAAAGTAGCGAATAAAACGTTTTCTAACGATAGAAGTGCGAAGGTTCGGTTAGTTTGAGCTACGTAGCGTCGTGAAACTACCAAAAACAACGTCATCTAACGAGATAGTGTTGTTTTATTGCGAGTACGAAACTGCGATAGGTGAAATGTTGTGAAAGCACACAAAACGGCATGAACAAGCCAAATACTGCGTGTTGTACCGTTACAAGTGCGAAACTGCTATGTTGTGATATTCTCGTTAAAGCGCATGCAAGCATCGTGAAACCTTAAAGAACGATGTCATTTAGCGAGATACAGCGTTCTGTACTGCAATAAGTTGGTGAAAAACTGTGAGGTTATGCAAATATCCTAATTGTGAACGAAACAGTGTAATAGAGCGTTTTTTAGTACAAGTGCGAATGTTAGGTTAGGTTAAGATATGAACCGTCGTAAAACCGCATTAAACAATGTCACTTAGTGAGCTGTAGTGTTTTTCAACATTACAAGTCGGGAACTACGATATCTAATGTGAAAGCGCATGAAACCGTCGTAATCTTGTAGAAAACACTGTAAAGTTGCGAGTAAAACGTTTTCTAACGATAGAAGTGCGAAGGTTAGCTTGAGTTATGTTAGTTTAAGCTATGTAGCGTCGTGAAGCTACCAAAAACGACGTCATCTAACGAGATAGTGTTGTTTTATTGCGAGTATAAAACTGCGATAGGTGAAATGTTGTGAATGCACACAAAACGGCATGAACAAGCCAAACACTGCGTGTTCTACCGTTACAAGTGCAAAACTGCTATATTGTGATATTCTCGTTAAAGCGCATGCAAGCATCGTGAAACCTTAAAGAACAATGTCATTTAGCGAGATACAGCGTTCTGTACTGCAATAAGTTGGTGAAAAACTGTGAGGTTATGCAAATATCGTAATTGTGAACGAAACAGTGTAATAGAGCGTTTTTCAATACAAGTACGAATGTTAGGTTAGGTTAAGATATGAACCGTCGTAAAACCGCATTAAACAATGTCACTTAGTGAGATGCAGTGTTTTTCACCATTACAAGTTGGGAACTGCGATTCTAATGTGAAAGCGCTTGCAAACGTCGTTAGGTTAGGTTAGGTTAGGTTAGGTTACGTTAGGTTAGGTTAGGTTAAGTTTGGTTAGGTTAGGTTAGGTTAGGGCATGTTAGGTAAGGTTTGGTTAGGTTAGGTTAGGTTAGGTTAGGTTGGTTTAGGTAAGGTTAGGTTAGGTTAAGATATGAACCGCGCTAAAACCGCATTAAACAATGTCACTTAGTGAGATGCTGTGTTTTTCACCATTACAAGTCGGGAACTGCGATATCTAATGTGAAAGCGCATGAAACCGTCGTAATCTTGTAGAAAACATTGTAAAGTAGCGAATAAAACGTTTTCTAACGATAGAAGTGCGAAGGTTAGCTTGAGTTATGTTAGTTTAAGCTATGTAGCGTCGTGAAACTACCAAAAACGACGTCATCTAACGAGATAGTGTTGTTTTATTGCGAGTATTAAACTGCGATAGGTGAAATGTTGTGAATACACACAAAACGGCATGAACAAGCCAAATACTGCGTGTTCTACCGTTACAAGTGCGAAACTGCTATATTGTGATATTCTCGTTAAAGCGCATGCAAGCATCGTGAAACCTTAAAGAACAATGTCATTTAGCGAGATACAGCGTTCTGTACTGCAATATGTTGGTGAAAAACTGTGAGGTTATGCAAATATCGTAATTGTGAACGAAACAGTGTAATAGAGCGTTTTTCAATACAAGTACGAATGTTAGGTTAGGTTAAGATAAGAACCGTCGTAAAACCGCATTAAACAATGTCACTTAGTGAGATGCAGTGTTTTTCACCATTACAAGTTGGGAACTGCGATATCTAATGTGAAAGCGCTTGCAACCGTCGTTAGGTTAGGTTAGGTTAGGTTAGGTTAGGTTAGGTTTGGTTAGGTTAGGTTAGGTTAGGTTAGATTAGGTTAGGTTGGGTTGAGTTGGGTTAGGTTAGGTTAGGTTAGGTTGGGTTAGGTTAGGTTAGGTTACGTTAGGTTAGGTTAGGTTACGTTAGGTTAGGTTAGGTTAGGTTACGTTAGGTTAGGTAAGGTTAGGTAAGGATAATTTGGTTAGGTTAGGTAAGGTTAGGTTAGGTTAGGTTAGGTTGGGTTGGGTGTTGTTGGGTTGGGTTGGGTTGGGTTGGGTTAGGTTGGGTTAGGTTAGGTTAGGTTACGTTAGGTTAGGTTAGGTTAGGTTACGTTAGGTTATGTTAGGTTAGGTTAGGTTACGTTAGGTTAGGTTAGGTCAGGTAAGGTTAGGTTACGTTAGAATAGGTTAGGTTAGGTTACGTTAGGTTAGGTTAAGTTAGGTTAGGTTAGGTTTGGTTAGGTTACGTTAGGTTAGCTTAGGTTAGGTTAGGTTGGGTTGGGTTGGGTTAGGTTGGGTTAGGTTAGGTTAGGTTAGGTTAGGTTGGGTTAGGTTAGTTTAGGTTAGGTTAGGTTAGGTTAGGTTGGGTTGGGTTGGGTTAGGTTAGGTTAGGTTAGGTTAGGTTAGGTTAGGTTAGGTTAGGTTAAGGTATGAACCGTCGTAAAACCGCAATAAACAATGTCAGTTAGTGAGATGCTGTGTTTTTCACCATTACAAGTCGGTAACTGTGATATCTAATGTGAGAGCGCATGAAACCGTCGTAATCTTGTAGAAAACATTGTAAAGCAGCGAATAAAACGTTTTCTAACGAAAGAAGTGCGAAGGTTAGGTTAGTTTAAGCTAGGTAGCGTCGTGAAACTACCAAAAACGACGTCATCTAACGAGATAGTGTTGTTTTATTGCGAGTACGAAACTGCGATAGGTGAAATGTTGTGAAAGCACACAAAACGGCATGAACAAGCCAAATACTGCGTGTTGTACCGTTACAAGTGCGAAACTGCTATGTTGTGATATTCTCGTTAAAGCGCATGAAAGCATCGTGAAACCTTAAAGAACGATGTCATTTAGCGAGATACAGCGTTCTGTACTGCAATAAGTTGGTGAAAATCTGTGAGGTTATGCAAATATCCTAATTGTGAACGAAACAGTGTAATAGAGCATTTTTTAATACAAGTGCGAATGTTAGGTTAGGTTAAGATATGAACCGTCGTAAAACCGCATTAAACAATGTCACTTAGTGAGATGCAGTGTTTTTCACCATTACAAGTCGGGAACTGCGATATCTAATGTGAAAGCGCTTGCAAACGTCGTTAGGTTAGGTTAGGTTAGGTTAGGTTAGGTTAGGTTACGTTAGGTTAGGTTAGGTTAGGTTTGGTTAGGTTAGGTTAGGTTAGGTTAGGTTAGGGTATGTTAGGTAAGGTTTGGTTAGGTTAGGTTAGGTTAGGTTGGTTTAGGTAAGGTTAGGTTAGGTTAAGATATGAACCGCGCTAAAACCGCATTAAACAATGTCACTTAGTGAGATGCTGTGTTTTTCACCATTACAAGTCGGGAACTGCGATATCTAATGTGAAAGCGCATGAAACCGTCGTAATCTTGTAGACAACATTGTAAAGTAGCGAATAAAACGTTTTCTAACGATAGAAGTGCGAAGGTTCGGTTAGTTTGAGCTAGGTAGCGTCGTGAAACCACCAAAAACGATGTCATCTATCGAGATAGTGTTGTTTTATTGCGAGTACGAAACTGCGATAGGTGAAATATTGGGAAAGCACACAAAATGGCATGAACTAGCCAGATACTGCGTCTTGTGCCGTTACAAGTGCGAAACTGCTTTATTGTGATATTCTCGTTAAAGCGCATGCAAGCGAGATACAGCGTTCTGTACTGTAATAAGTTGGTGAGAAACTGTGAGGTCAAGCAAATATCGTAATTGTGAACGAAACAGTGTAATTGAGCGTATTTAGATACAAGTGCGAATGTTAGGTTAGGTTGAGATATCAACCGTCGTAAAACCGCATTAAACAATGTCACTTAGTGAGATGTAGTGTTTTTCAACATTACAAGTCGGGAACTACGATATCTAATGTGAAAGCGCATGAAACCGTCGTAATCTTGTAGAAAACATTGTAAAGTAGCGAATAAAACGTTTTCTAACGATAGAAGTGCGAAGGTTCGGTTAGTTTGAGCTAGGTAGCGTCGTGAAACTACCAAAAACAACGTCATCTAACGAGATAGTGTTGTTTTATTGCGAGTACGAAACTGCGATAGGTGAAATGTTGTGAAAGCACACAAAACGGCATGAACAAGCCAAATACTGCGTGTTGTACCGTTACAAGTGCGAAAATGCTATGTTGTGATATTCTCGTTAAAGCGCATGCAAGCATCGTGAAACCTTAAAGAACGATGTCATTTAGCGAGATACAGCGTTCTGTACTGCAATAAGTTGGTGAAAAACTGTGAGGTTATGCAAATATCCTAATTGTGAACAAAACAGTGTAATAGAGCGTTTTTTAGTACAAGTGCGAATGTTAGGTTAGGTTAAGATATGAACCGTCGTAAAACCGCATTAAACAATGTCACTTAGTGAGATGCTGTGTTTTTCACCATTACAAGTCGGGAACTGCAATATCTAATGTGAAAGCGCATGAAACCGTCGTAATCTTGTAGAAAACATTGTAAAGTAGCGAATAAAACGTTTTCTAACGATAGAAGTGCGAAGGTTCGGTTAGTTTGAGCTAGGTAGCGTCGTGAAACCACCAAAAACGATGTCATCTAACGAGATAGTGTTGTTTTATTGCGAGTACGAAACTGCGATAGGTGAAATATTGGGAAAGCACACAAAATGGCATGAACTAGCCAAATACGGCGTCTTGTGCCGTTACAAGTGCGAAACTGCTTTATTGTGATATTCTCGTTAAAGCGCATGCAAGTATCGTGAAAATTTAAAGAACGATGTCATTTAGCGAGATACAGCGTTCTGTACTGTAATAAGTTGGTTAGAAACTGTGAGGTCAAGCAAATATCGTAATTGTGAACGAAACAGTGTAATTGAGCGTATTTAGTACAAGTGCGAATGTTAGGTTAGGTTGAGATATCAACCGTCGTAAAACCGCATTAAACAATGTCACTTAGTGAGCTGTAGTGTTTTTCAACATTACAAGTCGGGAACTACGATATCTAATGTGAAAGCGCATGAAACCGTCGTAATCTTGTAGAAAACACTGTAAAGTTGCGAGTAAAACGTTTTCTAACGATAGAAGTGCGAAGGTTAGCTTGAGTTGTTAGTTTAAGCTATGTAGCGTCGTGAAGCTACCAAAAACGACGTCATCTAACGAGATAGTGTTGTTTTATTGCGAGTATAAAACTGCGATAGGTGAAATGTTGTGAATGCACACAAAACGGCATGAACAAGCCAAATACTGCGTGTTCTACCGTTACAAGTGCAAAACTGCTATATTGTGATATTCTCGTTAAAGCGCTTGCAAGCATCGTGAAACCTTAAAGAACAATGTCATTTAGCGAGATACAGCGTTCTGTACTGCAATAAGTTGGTGAAAAACTGTGAGGTTATGCAAATATCGTAATTGTGAACGAAACAGTGTAATAGAGCGTTTTTCAATACAAGTACGAATGTTAGGTTAGGTTAAGATATGAACCGTCGTAAAACCGCATTAAACAATGTCACTTAGTGAGATGCAGTGTTTTTCACCATTACAAGTTGGGAACTGCGATATCTAATGTGAAAGCGCTTGCAAACGTCGTTAGGTTAGGTTAGGTTAGGTTAGGTTAGGTTACGTTAGGTTAGGTTAGGTTAAGTTTGGTTAGGTTAGGTTAGGTTAGGGTATGTTAGGTAAGGTTTGGTTAGGTTAGGTTAGGTTAGGTTGGTTTAGGTAAGGTTAGGTTAGGTTAAGATATGAACCGCGCTAAAACCGCATTAAACAATGTCACTTAGTGAGATGCTGTGTTTTTCACCATTACAAGTCGGGAACTGCGATATCTAATGTGAAAGCGCATGAAACCGTCGTAATCTTGTAGAAAACATTGTAAAGTAGCGAATAAAACGTTTTCTAACGATAGAAGTGCGAAGGTTAGCTTGAGTTATGTTAGTTTAAGCTATGTAGCGTCGTGAAACTACCAAAAACGACGTCATCTAACGAGATAGTGTTGTTTTATTGCGAGTATTAAACTGCGATAGGTGAAATGTTGTGAATGCACACAAAACGGCATGAACAAGCCAAATACTGCGTGTTCTACCGTTACAAGTGCGAAACTGCTATATTGTGATATTCTCGTTAAAGCGCATGCAAGCATCGTGAAACCTTAAAGAACAATGTCATTTAGCGAGATACAGCGTTCTGTACTGCAATATGTTGGTGAAAAACTGTGAGGTTATGCAAATATCGTAATTGTGAACGAAACAGTGTAATAGAGCGTTTTTCAATACAAGTACGAATGTTAGGTTAGGTTAAGATAAGAACCGTCGTAAAACCGCATTAAACAATGTCACTTAGTGAGATGCAGTGTTTTTCACCATTACAAGTTGGGAACTGCGATATCTAATGTGAAAGCGCTTGCAACCGTCGTTAGGTTAGGTTAGGTTAGGTTAGGTTAGGTTAGGTTTGCTTAGGTTAGGTTAGGTTAGGTTAGATTAGGTTAGGTTGGGTTGAGTTGGGTTAGGTTAGGTTAGGTTAGGTTAGGTTGGGTTAGGTTAGGTTAGGTTACGTTAGGTTAGGTTAGGTTACGTTAGGTTAGGTTAGGTTAGGTAAGGATAATTTGGTTAGGTTAGGTAAGGTTAGGTTAGGTTAGGTTAGGTTGGGTTGGGTGTTGTTGGGTTGGGTTGGGTTGGGTTAGGTTGGGTTAGGTTAGGTTAGGTTACGTTAGGTTAGGTTAGGTTAGGTTACGTTAGGTTATGTTAGGTTAGGTTAGGTTACGTTAGGTTAGGTTAGGTCAGGTAAGGTTAGGTTACGTTAGAATAGGTTAGGTTAGGTTACGTTAGGTTAGGTTAAGTTAGGTTAGGTTAGGTTTGGTTAGGTTACGTTAGGTTAGCTTAGGTTAGGTTAGGTTGGGTTGGGTTGGGTTAGGTTGGGTTAGGTTAGGTTAGGTTAGGTTAGGTTGGGTTAGGTTAGTTTAGGTTAGGTTAGGTTAGGTTAGGTTGGGTTGGGTTGGGTTAGGTTAGGTTAGGTTAGGTTAGGTTAAGGTATGAACCGTCGTAAAACCGCAATAAACACTGTCACTTAGTGAGATGCTGTGTTTTTCACCATTACAAGTCGGTAACTGTGATATCTAATGTGAAAGCGCATGAAACCGTCGTAATCTTGTAGAAAACATTGTAAAGCAGCGAATAAAACGTTTTCTAACGAAAGAAGTGCGAAGGTTAGGTTAGTTTAAGCTAGGTAGCGTCGTGAAACTACCAAAAACGACGTCATCTAACGAGATAGTGTTGTTTTATTGCGAGTACGAAACTGCGATAGGTGAAATGTTGTGAAAGCACACAAAACGGCATGAACAAGCCAAATACTGCGTGTTGTACCGTTACAAGTGCGAAACTGCTATGTTGTGATATTCTCGTTAAAGCGCATGCAAGCATCGTGAAACCTTAAAGAACGATGTCATTTGGCGAGATACAGCGTTCTGTACTGCAATAAGTTGGTGAAAAACTGTGAGGTTATGCAAATATCCTAATTGTGAACGAAACAGTGTAATAGAGCGTTTTTTAATACAAGTGCGAATGTTAGGTTAGGTTAAGATATGAACCGTCGTAAAACCGCATTAAACAATGTCACTTAGTGAGATGCAGTGTTTTTCACCATTACAAGTCGGGAACTGCGATATCTAATGTGAAAGCGCTTGCAAACGTCGTTAGGTTAGGTTAGGTTAGGTTAGGTTAGGTTACGTTAGGTTAGGTTAGGTTAGGTTTGGTTAGGTTAGGTTAGGTTAGGGTATGTTAGGTAAGCTTTGGTTAGGTTAGGTTAGGTTAGGTTGGTTTAGGTAAGGTTAGGTTAGGTTAAGATATGAACCGCGCTAAAACCGCATTAAACAATGTCACTTAGTGAGATGCTGTGTTTTTCACCATTACAAGTCGGGAACTGCGATATCTAATGTGAAAGCGCATGAAACCGTCGTAATCTTGTAGAAAACATTGTAAAGTAGCGAATAAAACGTTTTCTAACGATAGAAGTGCGAAGGTTCGGTTAGTTTGAGCTAGGTAGCGTCCTGAAACCACCAAAAACGATGTCATCTAACGAGATAGTGTTGTTTTATTGCGAGTACGAAACTGCGATAGGTGAAATATTGGGAAAGCACACAAAATGGCATGAACTAGCCAGATACTGCGTCTTGTGCCGTTACAAGTGCGAAACTGCTTTATTGTGATATTCTCGTTAAAGCGCATGCAAGCGAGATACAGCGTTCTGTACTGTAATAAGTTGGTGAGAAACTGTGAGGTCAAGCAAATATCGTAATTGTGAACGAAACAGTGTAATTGAGCGTATTTAGATACAAGTGCGAATGTTAGGTTAGGTTGAGATATCAACCGTCGTAAAACCGCATTAAACAATGTCACTTAGTGAGATGTAGTGTTTTTCAACATTACAAGTCGGGAACTACGATATCTAATGTGAAAGCGCATGAAACCGTCGTAATCTTGTAGAAAACATTGTAAAGTAGCGAATAAAACGTTTTCTAACGATAGAAGTGCGAAGGTTCGGTTAGTTTGAGCTAGGTAGCGTCGTGAAACTACCAAAAACAACGTCATCTAACGAGATAGTGTTGTTTTATTGCGAGTACGAAACTGCGATAGGTGAAATGTTGTGAAAGCACACAAAACGGCATGAACAAGCCAAATACTGCGTGTTGTACCGTTACAAGTGCGAAACTGCTATGTTGTGATATTCTCGTTAAAGCGCATGCAAGCATCGTGAAACCTTAAAGAACGATGTCATTTAGCGAGATACAGCGTTCTGTACTGCAATAAGTTGGTGAAAAACTGTGAGGTTATGCAAATATCCTAATTGTGAACGAAACAGTGTAATAGAGCGTTTTTTAGTACAAGTGCGAATGTTAGGTTAGGTTAAGATATGAACCGTCGTAAAACCGCATTAAACAATGTCACTTAGTGAGATGCTGTGTTTTTCACCATTACAAGTCGGGAACTGCAATATCTAATGTGAAAGCGCATGAAACCGTCGTAATCTTGTAGAAAACATTGTAAAGTAGCGAATAAAACGTTTTCTAACGATAGAAGTGCGAAGGTTCGGTTAGTTTGAGCTAGGTAGCGTCGTGAAACCACCAAAAACGATGTCATCTAACGAGATAGTGTTGTTTTATTGCGAGTACGAAACTGCGATAGGTGAAATATTGGGAAAGCACACAAAATGGCAAAACTAGCCAGATACGGCGTCTTGTGCCGTTACAAGTGCGAAACTGCTTTATTGTGATATTCTCGTTAAAGCGCATGCAAGTATCGTGAAAATTTAAAGAACGATGTCATTTAGCGAGATACAGCGTTCTGTACTGTAATAAGTTGGTTAGAAACTGTGAGGTCAAGCAAATATCGTAATTGTGAACGAAACAGTGTAATTGAGCGTATTTAGTACAAGTGCGAATGTTAGGTTAGGTTGAGATATCAACCGTCGTAAAACCGCATTAAACAATGTCACTTAGTGAGCTGTAGTGTTTTTCAACATTACAAGTCGGGAACTACGATATCTAATGTGAAAGCGCATGAAACCGTCGTAATCTTGTAGAAAACACTGTGAAGTTGCGAGTAAAACGTTTTCTAACGATAGAAGTGCGAAGGTTAGCTTGAGTTATGTTAGTTTAAGCTATGTAGCGTCGTGAAGCTACCAAAAACGACGTCATCTAACGAGATAGTGTTGTTTTATTGCGAGTATAAAACTGCGATAGGTGAAATGTTGTGAATGCACACAAAACGGCATGAACAAGCCAAATACTGCGTGTTCTACCGTTACAAGTGCAAAACTGCTATATTGTGATATTCTCGTTAAAGCGCTTGCAAGCATCGTGAAACCTTAAAGAACAATGTCATTTAGCGAGATACAGCGTTCTGTACTGCAATAAGTTGGTGAAAAACTGTGAGGTTATGCAAATATCGTAATTGTGAACGAAACAGTGTAATAGAGCGTTTTTCAATACAAGTACGAATGTTAGGTTAGGTTAAGATATGAACCGTCGTAAAACCGCATTAAACAATGTCACTTAGTCAGATGCAGTGTTTTTCACCATTACAAGTCGGGAACTGCGATATCTAATGTGAAAGCGCTTGCAAACGTCGTTAGGTTAGGTTAGGTTAGGTTAGGTTAGGTTAGGTTACGTTAGGTTAGGTTAGGTTAGGTTTGGTTAGGTTAGGTTAGGTTAGGTTAGGTTAGGGTATGTTAGGTAAGGTTTGGTTAGGTTAGGTTAGGTTAGGTTGGTTTAGGTAAGGTTAGGTTAGGTTAAGATATGAACCGCGCTAAAACCGCATTAAACAATGTCACTTAGTGAGATGCTGTGTTTTTCACCATTACAAGTCGGGAACTGCGATATCTAATGTGAAAGCGCATGAAACCGTCGTAATCTTGTAGAAAACATTGTAAAGTAGCGAATAAAACGTTTTCTAACGATAGAAGTGCGAAGGTTCGGTTAGTTTGAGCTAGGTAGCGTCGTGAAACCACCAAAAACGATGTCATCTATCGAGATAGTGTTGTTTTATTGCGAGTACGAAACTGCGATGGGTGAAATATTGGGAAAGCACACAAAATGGCATGAACTAGCCAGATACTGCGTCTTGTGCCGTTACAAGTGCGAAACTGCTTTATTGTGATATTCTCGTTAAAGCGCATGCAAGCGAGATACAGCGTTCTGTACTGTAATAAGTTGGTGAGAAACTGTGAGGTCAAGCAAATATCGTAATTGTGAACGAAACAGTGTAATTGAGCGTATTTAGATACAAGTGCGAATGTTAGGTTAGGTTGAGATATCAACCGTCGTAAAACCGCATTAAACAATGTCACTTAGTGAGATGTAGTGTTTTTCAACATTACAAGTCGGGAACTACGATATCTAATGTGAAAGCGCATGAAACCGTCGTAATCTTGTAGAAAACATTGTAAAGTAGCGAATAAAACGTTTTCTAACGATAGAAGTGCGAAGGTTCGGTTAGTTTGAGCTAGGTAGCGTCGTGAAACTACCAAAAACAACGTCATCTAACGAGATAGTGTTGTTTTATTGCGAGTACGAAACTGCGATAGGTGAAATGTTGTGAAAGCACACAAAACGGCATGAACAAGCCAAATACTGCGTGTTGTACCGTTACAAGTGCGAAAATGCTATGTTGTGATATTCTCGTTAAAGCGCATGCAAGCATCGTGAAACCTTAAAGAACGATGTCATTTAGCGAGATACAGCGTTCTGTACTGCAATAAGTTGGTGAAAAACTGTGAGGTTATGCAAATATCCTAATTGTGAACAAAACAGTGTAATAGAGCGTTTTTTAGTACAAGTGCGAATGTTAGGTTAGGTTAAGATATGAACCGTCGTAAAACCGCATTAAACAATGTCACTTAGTGAGATGCTGTGTTTTTCACCATTACAAGTCGGGAACTGCAATATCTAATGTGAAAGCGCATGAAACCGTCGTAATCTTGTAGAAAACATTGTAAAGTAGCGAATAAAACGTTTTCTAACGATAGAAGTGCGAAGGTTCGGTTAGTTTGAGCTAGGTAGCGTCGTGAAACCACCAAAAACGATGTCATCTAACGAGATAGTGTTGTTTTATTGCGAGTACGAAACTGCGATAGGTGAAATATTGGGAAAGCACACAAAATGGCATGAACTAGCCAAATACGGCGTCTTGTGCCGTTACAAGTGCGAAACTGCTTTATTGTGATATTCTCGTTAAAGCGCATGCAAGTATCGTGAAAATTTAAAGAACGATGTCATTTAGCGAGATACAGCGTTCTGTACTGTAATAAGTTGGTTAGAAACTGTGAGGTCAAGCAAATATCGTAATTGTGAACGAAACAGTGTAATTGAGCGTATTTAGTACAAGTGCGAATGTTAGGTTAGGTTGAGATATCAACCGTCGTAAAACCGCATTAAACAATGTCACTTAGTGAGCTGTAGTGTTTTTCAACATTACAAGTCGGGAACTACGATATCTAATGTGAAAGCGCATGAAACCGTCGTAATCTTGTAGAAAACACTGTAAAGTTGCGAGTAAAACGTTTTCTAACGATAGAAGTGCGAAGGTTAGCTTGAGTTGTTAGTTTAAGCTATGTAGCGTCGTGAAGCTACCAAAAACGACGTCATCTAACGAGATAGTGTTGTTTTATTGCGAGTATAAAACTGCGATAGGTGAAATGTTGTGAATGCACACAAAACGGCATGAACAAGCCAAATACTGCGTGTTCTACCGTTACAAGTGCAAAACTGCTATATTGTGATATTCTCGTTAAAGCGCTTGCAAGCATCGTGAAACCTTAAAGAACAATGTCATTTAGCGAGATACAGCGTTCTGTACTGCAATAAGTTGGTGAAAAACTGTGAGGTTATGCAAATATCGTAATTGTGAACGAAACAGTGTAATAGAGCGTTTTTCAATACAAGTACGAATGTTAGGTTAGGTTAAGATATGAACCGTCGTAAAACCGCATTAAACAATGTCACTTAGTGAGATGCAGTGTTTTTCACCATTACAAGTTGGGAACTGCGATATCTAATGTGAAAGCGCTTGCAAACGTCGTTAGGTTAGGTTAGGTTAGGTTAGGTTAGGTTACGTTAGGTTAGGTTAGGTTAAGTTTGGTTAGGTTAGGTTAGGTTAGGGTATGTTAGGTAAGGTTTGGTTAGGTTAGGTTAGGTTAGGTTGGTTTAGGTAAGGTTAGGTTAGGTTAAGATATGAACCGCGCTAAAACCGCATTAAACAATGTCACTTAGTGAGATGCTGTGTTTTTCACCATTACAAGTCGGGAACTGCGATATCTAATGTGAAAGCGCATGAAACCGTCGTAATCTTGTAGAAAACATTGTAAAGTAGCGAATAAAACGTTTTCTAACGATAGAAGTGCGAAGGTTAGCTTGAGTTATGTTAGTTTAAGCTATGTAGCGTCGTGAAACTACCAAAAACGACGTCATCTAACGAGATAGTGTTGTTTTATTGCGAGTATTAAACTGCGATAGGTGAAATGTTGTGAATGCACACAAAACGGCATGAACAAGCCAAATACTGCGTGTTCTACCGTTACAAGTGCGAAACTGCTATATTGTGATATTCTCGTTAAAGCGCATGCAAGCATCGTGAAACCTTAAAGAACAATGTCATTTAGCGAGATACAGCGTTCTGTACTGCAATATGTTGGTGAAAAACTGTGAGGTTATGCAAATATCGTAATTGTGAACGAAACAGTGTAATAGAGCGTTTTTCAATACAAGTACGAATGTTAGGTTAGGTTAAGATAAGAACCGTCGTAAAACCGCATTAAACAATGTCACTTAGTGAGATGCAGTGTTTTTCACCATTACAAGTTGGGAACTGCGATATCTAATGTGAAAGCGCTTGCAACCGTCGTTAGGTTAGGTTAGGTTAGGTTAGGTTAGGTTTGCTTAGGTTAGGTTAGGTTAGGTTAGATTAGGTTAGGTTGGGTTGAGTTGGGTTAGGTTAGGTTAGGTTAGGTTAGGTTGGGTTAGGTTAGGTTAGGTTACGTTAGGTTAGGTTAGGTTACGTTAGGTTAGGTTAGGTTAGGTAAGGATAATTTGGTTAGGTTAGGTAAGGTTAGGTTAGGTTAGGTTAGGTTGGGTTGGGTGTTGTTGGGTTGGGTTGGGTTGGGTTGGGTTAGGTTGGGTTAGGTTAGGTTAGGTTACGTTAGGTTAGGTTAGGTTAGGTTACGTTAGGTTATGTTAGGTTAGGTTAGGTTACGTTAGGTTAGGTTAGGTCAGGTAAGGTTAGGTTACGTTAGAATAGGTTAGGTTAGGTTACGTTAGGTTAGGTTAAGTTAGGTTAGGTTAGGTTTGGTTAGGTTACGTTAGGTTAGCTTAGGTTAGGTTAGGTTGGGTTGGGTTGGGTTAGGTTGGGTTAGGTTAGGTTAGGTTAGGTTAGGTTGGGTTAGGTTAGTTTAGGTTAGGTTAGGTTAGGTTAGGTTGGGTTGGGTTGGGTTAGGTTAGGTTAGGTTAGGTTAGGTTAAGGTATGAACCGTCGTAAAACCGCAATAAACACTGTCACTTAGTGAGATGCTGTGTTTTTCACCATTACAAGTCGGTAACTGTGATATCTAATGTGAAAGCGCATGAAACCGTCGTAATCTTGTAGAAAACATTGTAAAGCAGCGAATAAAACGTTTTCTAACGAAAGAAGTGCGAAGGTTAGGTTAGTTTAAGCTAGGTAGCGTCGTGAAACTACCAAAAACGACGTCATCTAACGAGATAGTGTTGTTTTATTGCGAGTACGAAACTGCGATAGGTGAAATGTTGTGAAAGCACACAAAACGGCATGAACAAGCCAAATACTGCGTGTTGTACCGTTACAAGTGCGAAACTGCTATGTTGTGATATTCTCGTTAAAGCGCATGCAAGCATCGTGAAACCTTAAAGAACGATGTCATTTGGCGAGATACAGCGTTCTGTACTGCAATAAGTTGGTGAAAAACTGTGAGGTTATGCAAATATCCTAATTGTGAACGAAACAGTGTAATAGAGCGTTTTTTAATACAAGTGCGAATGTTAGGTTAGGTTAAGATATGAACCGTCGTAAAACCGCATTAAACAATGTCACTTAGTGAGATGCAGTGTTTTTCACCATTACAAGTCGGGAACTGCGATATCTAATGTGAAAGCGCTTGCAAACGTCGTTAGGTTAGGTTAGGTTAGGTTAGGTTAGGTTACGTTAGGTTAGGTTAGGTTAGGTTTGGTTAGGTTAGGTTAGGTTAGGGTATGTTAGGTAAGCTTTGGTTAGGTTAGGTTAGGTTAGGTTGGTTTAGGTAAGGTTAGGTTAGGTTAAGATATGAACCGCGCTAAAACCGCATTAAACAATGTCACTTAGTGAGATGCTGTGTTTTTCACCATTACAAGTCGGGAACTGCGATATCTAATGTGAAAGCGCATGAAACCGTCGTAATCTTGTAGAAAACATTGTAAAGTAGCGAATAAAACGTTTTCTAACGATAGAAGTGCGAAGGTTCGGTTAGTTTGAGCTAGGTAGCGTCGTGAAACCACCAAAAACGATGTCATCTAACGAGATAGTGTTGTTTTATTGCGAGTACGAAACTGCGATAGGTGAAATATCGGGAAAGCACACAAAATGGCATGAACTAGCCAGATACTGCGTCTTGTGCCGTTACAAGTGCGAAACTGCTTTATTGTGATATTCTCGTTAAAGCGCATGCAAGCGAGATACAGCGTTCTGTACTGTAATAAGTTGGTGAGAAACTGTGAGGTCAAGCAAATATCGTAATTGTGAACGAAACAGTGTAATTGAGCGTATTTAGATACAAGTGCGAATGTTAGGTTAGGTTGAGATATCAACCGTCGTAAAACCGCATTAAACAATGTCACTTAGTGAGATGTAGTGTTTTTCAACATTACAAGTCGGGAACTACGATATCTAATGTGAAAGCGCATGAAACCGTCGTAATCTTGTAGAAAACATTGTAAAGTAGCGAATAAAACGTTTTCTAACGATAGAAGTGCGAAGGTTCGGTTAGTTTGAGCTAGGTAGCGTCGTGAAACTACCAAAAACAACGTCATCTAACGAGATAGTGTTGTTTTATTGCGAGTACGAAACTGCGATAGGTGAAATGTTGTGAAAGCACACAAAACGGCATGAACAAGCCAAATACTGCGTGTTGTACCGTTACAAGTGCGAAACTGCTATGTTGTGATATTCTCGTTAAAGCGCATGCAAGCATCGTGAAACCTTAAAGAACGATGTCATTTAGCGAGATACAGCGTTCTGTACTGCAATAAGTTGGTGAAAAACTGTGAGGTTATGCAAATATCCTAATTGTGAACGAAACAGTGTAATAGAGCGTTTTTTAGTACAAGTGCGAATGTTAGGTTAGGTTAAGATATGAACCGTCGTAAAACCGCATTAAACAATGTCACTTAGTGAGATGCTGTGTTTTTCACCATTACAAGTCGGGAACTGCAATATCTAATGTGAAAGCGCATGAAACCGTCGTAATCTTGTAGAAAACATTGTAAAGTAGCGAATAAAACGTTTTCTAACGATAGAAGTGCGAAGGTTCGGTTAGTTTGAGCTAGGTAGCGTCGTGAAACCACCAAAAACGATGTCATCTAACGAGATAGTGTTGTTTTATTGCGAGTACGAAACTGCGATAGGTGAAATATTGGGAAAGCACACAAAATGGCATGAACTAGCCAGATACGGCGTCTTGTGCCGTTACAAGTGCGAAACTGCTTTATTGTGATATTCTCGTTAAAGCGCATGCAAGTATCGTGAAAATTTAAAGAACGATGTCATTTAGCGAGATACAGCGTTCTGTACTGTAATAAGTTGGTTAGAAACTGTGAGGTCAAGCAAATATCGTAATTGTGAACGAAACAGTGTAATTGAGCGTATTTAGTACAAGTGCGAATGTTAGGTTAGGTTGAGATATCAACCGTCGTAAAACCGCATTAAACAATGTCACTTAGTGAGCTGTAGTGTTTTTCAACATTACAAGTCGGGAACTACGATATCTAATGTGAAAGCGCATGAAACCGTCGTAATCTTGTAGAAAACACTGTAAAGTTGCGAGTAAAACGTTTTCTAACGATAGAAGTGCGAAGGTTAGCTTGAGTTATGTTAGTTTAAGCTATGTAGCGTCGTGAAGCTACCAAAAACGACGTCATCTAACGAGATAGTGTTGTTTTATTGCGAGTATAAAACTGCGATAGGTGAAATGTTGTGAATGCACACAAAACGGCATGAACAAGCCAAATACTGCGTGTTCTACCGTTACAAGTGCAAAACTGCTATATTGTGATATTCTCGTTAAAGCGCTTGCAAGCATCGTGAAACCTTAAAGAACAATGTCATTTAGCGAGATACAGCGTTCTGTACTGCAATAAGTTGGTGAAAAACTGTGAGGTTATGCAAATATCGTAATTGTGAACGAAACAGTGTAATAGAGCGTTTTTCAATACAAGTACGAATGTTAGGTTAGGTTAAGATATGAACCGTCGTAAAACCGCATTAAACAATGTCACTTAGTCAGATGCAGTGTTTTTCACCATTACAAGTTGGGAACTGCGATATCTAATGTGAAAGCGCTTGCAAACGTCGTTAGGTTAGGTTAGGTTAGGTTAGGTTAGGTTACGTTAGGTTAGGTTAGGTTAAGTTTGGTTAGGTTAGGTTAGGTTAGGGTATGTTAGGTAAGGTTTGGTTAGGTTAGGTTAGGTTAGGTTGGTTTAGGTAAGGTTAGGTTAGGTTAAGATATGAACCGCGCTAAAACCGCATTAAACAATGTCACTTTATTGAGATGCTGTGTTTTTCACCATTACAAGTCGGGAACTGCGATATCTAATGTGAAAGCGCATGAAACCGTCGTAATCTTGTAGAAAACATTGTAAAGTAGCGAATAAAACGTTTTCTAACGATAGAAGTGCGAAGGTTAGCTTGAGTTATGTTAGTTTAAGCTATGTAGCGTCGTGAAACTACAAAAAACGACGTCATCTAACGAGATAGTGTTGTTTTATTGCGAGTAATAAACTGCGATAGGTGAAATGTTGTGAATGCACACAAAACGGCATGAACAAGCCAAATACTGCGTGTTCTACCGTTACAAGTGCGAAACTGCTATATTGTGATATTCTCGTTAAAGCGCATGCAAGCATCGTGAAACCTTAAAGAACAATGTCATTTAGCGAGATACAGCGTTCTGTACTGCAATATGTTGGTGAAAAACTGTGAGGTTATGCAAATATCGTAATTGTGAACGAAACAGTGTAATAGAGCGTTTTTCAATACAAGTACGAATGTTAGGTTAGGTTAAGATAAGAACCGTCGTAAAACCGCATTAAACAATGTCACTTAGTGAGATGCAGTGTTTTTCACCATTACAAGTCGGGAACTGCGATATCTAATGTGAAAGCGCTTGCAAACGTCGTTAGGTTAGGTTAGGTTAGGTTAGGTTAGGTTACGTTAGGTTAGGTTAGGTTAGGTTTGGTTAGGTTAGGTTAGGTTAGCTTAGGTTAGGTTGGGTTGAGTTGGGTTAGGTTAGGTTAGGTTAGGTTGGGTTAGGTTAGGTTAGGTTACGTTAGGTTAGGTTAGGTTACGGTAGGTTAGGTTAGGTTAGGTTACGTTAGGTTAGGTTAGGTTAGGTAAGGATAATTTGGTTAGGTTAGGTAAGGTTAGGTTAGGTTAGGTTAGGTTGGGTTGGGTGTTGTTGGGTTGGGTTGGGTTGGGTTGGGTTAAGTTAGGATGGGTTAGGTTAGGTTAGGTTACGTTAGGTTAGGTTAGGTTACGTTAGGTTATGTTAGGTTAGGTTAGGTTACGTTAGGTTAGGTTAGGTCAGGTAAGGTTAGGTTACGTTAGAATAGGTTAGGTTAGGTTACGTTAGGTTAGGTTAATTTAGGTTAGGTTAGGTTTGGTTAGGTTAGGGTAGGTTAGCTTAGGTTAGGTTGGGTTGGGTTGGGTTAGGTTGGGTTAGGTTAGGTTAGGTTAGGTTAGGTTGGGTTAGGTTAGTTTAGGTTAGGTTAGGTTGGGTTAGGTTAGGTTAGGTTACGTTAGGTTAGGTTAGGTTACGTTAGGTTAGGTTAGGTTAGGTTACGTTAGGTTAGGTTAGGTTAGGTAAGGATAATTTGGTTAGGTTAGGTAAGGTTCGGTTAGGTTAGGTTAGGTTGGGTTGGGTGTTGTTGGGTTGGGTTGGGTTGGGTTGGGTTAGGTTAGGTTGGGTTAGGTTAGGTTAGGTTACGTTAGGTTAGGTTAGGTTGGGTTACGTTAGGTTATGTTAGGTTAGGTTAGGTTACGTTAGGTTAGGTTAGGTCAGGTAAGGTTAGGTTACGTTAGAATAGGTTAGGTTAGGTTACGTTAGGTTAGGTTAAGTTAGGTTAGGTTAGGTTTGGTTAGGTTAGGTTAGGTTAGCTTAGGTTAGGTTGGGTTGGGTTGGGTTAGGTTGGGTTAGGTTAGGTTAGGTTAGGTTGGGTTAGGTTAGTTTAGGTTAGGTTGGGTTAGGTTAGGTTGGGTTGGATTGGGTTAGGTTAGGTTAGGTTAGGTTAGGTTAAGGTATGAACCGTCGTAAAACCGCAATAAACAATGTCACTTAGTGAGATGCTGTGTTTTTCACCATTACAAGCCGGTAACTGTGATATCTAATGTGAAAGCGCATGAAACCGTCGTAATCTTGTAGAAAACATTGTAAAGCAGCGAATAAAACGTTTTCTAACGAAAGAAGTGCGAAGGTTAGGTTAGTTTAAGCTGGGTAGCGTCGTGAAACTACCAAAAACGACGTCATCTAACGAGATAGTGTCGTTTTATTGCGAGTACGAAACTGCGATAGGTGAAATGTTGTGAAAGCACACAAAACGGCATGAACAAGCCAAATACTGCGTGTTGTACCGTTACAAGTGCGAAACTGCTATGTTGTGATATTCTCGTTAAAGCGCATGCAAGCATCGTGAAACCTTAAAGAACGATGTCATTTAGCGAGATACAGCGTTCTGTACTGCAATAAGTTGGTGAAAAACTGTGAGGTTATGCAAATATCCTAATTGTGAACGAAACAGTGTGATAGAGCGTTTTTTAATACAAGTGCGAATGTTAGGTTAGGTTAAGATATGAACCGTCGTAAAACCGCATTAAACAATGTCACTTAGTGAGATGCAGTGTTTTTCACCATTACAAGTCGGGAACTGCGATATCTAATGTGAAAGCGCTTGCAAACGTCGTTAGGTTAGGTTAGGTTAGGTTAGGTTAGGTTACGTTAGGTTAGGTTAGGTTAGGTTTGGTTAGGTTAGGTTAGGTTAGGTTAGGTTAGGGTATGTTAGGTAAGGTTTGGTTAGGTTAGGTTAGGTTAGGTTGGTTTAGGTAAGGTTAGGTTAGGTTAAGATATGAACCGCGCTAAAACCGCATTAAACAATGTCACTTAGTGAGATGCTGTGTTTTTCACCATTACAAGTCGGGAACTGCAATATCTAATGTGGAAGCGCATGAAACCGTCGTAATCTTGTAGAAAACATTGTAAAGTAGCGAATAAAACGTTTTCTAACGATAGAAGTGCGAAGGTTAGCTTGAGTTATGTTAGTTTAAGCTATGTAGCGTCGTGAAACTACCAAAAACGACGTCATCTAACGAGATAGTGTTGTTTTATTGCGAGTATTAAACTGCGATAGGTGAAATGTTGTGAATGCACACAAAACGGCATGAACAAGCCAAATACTGCGTGTTCTACCGTTACAAGTGCGAAACTGCTATATTGTGATATTCTCGTTAAAGCGCATGCAAGCATCGTGAAACCTTAAAGAACAATGTCATTTAGCGAGATACAGCGTTCTGTACTGCAATATGTTGGTGAAAAACTGTGAGGTTATGCAAATATCGTAATTGTGAACGAAACAGTGTAATAGAGCGTTTTTCAATACAAGTACGAATGTTAGGTTAGGTTAAGATAAGAACCGTCGTAAAACCGCATTAAACAATGTCACTTAGTGAGATGCAGTGTTTTTCACCATTACAAGTTGGGAACTGCGATATCTAATGTGAAAGCGCTTGCAACCGTCGTTAGGTTAGGTTAGGTTAGGTTAGGTTAGGTTAGGTTAGGTTAGGTTAGGTTTGGTTAGGTTAGGTTAGGTTAGGTTAGATTAGGTTAGGTTGGGTTGAGTTGGGTTAGGTTAGGGTAGGTTAGGTTAGGTTGGGTTAGGTTAGGTTAGGTTACGTTAGGTTAGGTTAGGTTACGTTAGGTTAGGTTAGGTTAGGTTAGGTTACGTTAGGTTAGGTTAGGTTAGGTAAGGATAATTTGGTTAGGTTAGGTAAGGTTAGGTTAGGTTAGGTTAGGTTGGGTTGGGTGTTGTTGGGTTGGGTTGGGTTGGGTTGGGTTAGGTTGGGTTAGGTTAGGTTAGGTTACGTTAGGTTAGGTTAGGTTAGGTTACGTTAGGTTATGTTAGGTTAGGTTAGGTTACGTTAGGTTAGGTTAGGTCAGGTAAGGTTAGGTTACGTTAGAATAGGTTAGGTTAGGTTACGTTAGGTTAGGTTAAGTTAGGTTAGGTTAGGTTTGGTTAGGTTACGTTAGGTTAGCTTAGGTTAGGTTAGGTTGGGTTGGGTTGGGTTAGGTTGGGTTAGGTTAGGTTAGGTTAGGTTAGGTTGGGTTAGGTTAGTTTAGGTTAGGTTAGGTTAAGTTAGGTTGGGTTGGGTTGGGTTAGGTTAGGTTAGGTTAGGTTAGGTTAGGTTAAGGTATGAACCGTCGTAAAACCGCAATAAACACTGTCACTTAGTGAGATGCTGTGTTTTTCACCATTACAAGTCGGTAACTGTGATATCTAATGTGAAAGCGCATGAAACCGTCGTAATCTTGTAGAAAACATTGTAAAGCAGCGAATAAAACGTTTTCTAACGAAAGAAGTGCGAAGGTTAGGTTAGTTTAAGCTAGGTAGCGTCGTGAAACTACCAAAAACGACGTCATCTAACGAGATAGTGTTGTTTTATTGCGAGTACGAAACTGCGATAGGTGAAATGTTGTGAAAGCACACAAAACGGCATGAACAAGCCAAATACTGCGTGTTGTACCGTTACAAGTGCGAAACTGCTATGTTGTGATATTCTCGTTAAAGCGCATGCAAGCATCGTGAAACCTTAAAGAACGATGTCATTTGGCGAGATACAGCGTTCTGTACTGCAATAAGTTGGTGAAAAACTGTGAGGTTATGCAAATATCCTAATTGTGAACGAAACAGTGTAATAGAGCGTTTTTTAATACACGTGCGAATGTTAGGTTAGGTTAAGATATGAACCGTCGTAAAACCGCATTAAACAATGTCACTTAGTGAGATGCAGTGTTTTTCACCATTACAAGTCGGGAACTGCGATATCTAATGTGAAAGCGCTTGCAAACGTCGTTAGGTTAGGTTAGGTTAGGTTAGGTTAGGTTACGTTAGGTTAGGTTAGGTTAGGTTTGGTTAGGTTAGGTTAGGTTAGGTTAGGTTAGGGTATGTTAGGTAAGCTTTGGTTAGGTTAGGTTAGGTTAGGTTGGTTTAGGTAAGGTTAGGTTAGGTTAAGATATGAACCGCGCTAAAACCGCATTAAACAATGTCACTTAGTGAGATGCTGTGTTTTTCACCATTACAAGTCGGGAACTGCGATATCTAATGTGAAAGCGCATGAAACCGTCGTAATCTTGTAGAAAACATTGTAAAGTAGCGAATAAAACGTTTTCTAACGATAGAAGTGCGAAGGTTCGGTTAGTTTGAGCTAGGTAGCGTCGTGAAACCACCAAAAACGATGTCATCTAACGAGATAGTGTTGTTTTATTGCGAGTACGAAACTGCGATAGGTGAAATATTGGGAAAGCACACAAAATGGCATGAACTAGCCAGATACTGCGTCTTGTGCCGTTACAAGTGCGAAACTGCTTTATTGTGATATTCTCGTTAAAGCGCATGCAAGCGAGATACAGCGTTCTGTACTGTAATAAGTTGGTGAGAAACTGTGAGGTCAAGCAAATATCGTAATTGTGAACGAAACAGTGTAATAGAGCGTTTTTCAATACAAGTACGAATGTTAGGTTAGGTTAAGATAAGAACCGTCGTAAAACCGCATTAAACAATGTCACTTAGTGAGATGCAGTGTTTTTCACCATTACAAGTCGGGAACTGCGATATCTAATGTGAAAGCGCTTGCAAACGTCGTTAGGTTAGGTTAGGTTAGGTTAGGTTAGGTTACGTTAGGTTAGGTTAGGTTAGGTTTGGTTAGGTTAGGTTAGGTTAGCTTAGGTTAGGTTGGGTTGAGTTGGGTTAGGTTAGGTTAGGTTGGGTTAGGTTAGGTTAGGTTACGTTAGGTTAGGTTAGGTTACGTTAGGTTAGGTTAGGTTAGGTTACGTTAGGTTAGGTTAGGTTAGGTAAGGATAATTTGGTTAGGTTAGGTAAGGTTAGGTTAGGTTAGGTTAGGTTGGGTTGGGTGTTGTTGGGTTGGGTTGGGTTGGGTTGGGTTAAGTTAGGATGGGTTAGGTTAGGTTAGGTTACGTTAGGTTAGGTTAGGTTACGTTAGGTTATGTTAGGTTAGGTTAGGTTACGTTAGGTTAGGTTAGGTCAGGTAAGGTTAGGTTACGTTAGAATAGGTTAGGTTAGGTTACGTTAGGTTAGGTTAATTTAGGTTAGGTTAGGTTTGGTTAGGTTAGGTTAGGTTAGCTTAGGTTAGGTTGGGTTGGGTTGGGTTAGGTTGGGTTAGGTTAGGTTAGGTTAGGTTAGGTTGGGTTAGGTTAGTTTAGGTTAGGTTAGGTTGGGTTAGGTTAGGTTAGGTTACGTTAGGTTAGGTTAGGTTACGTTAGGTTAGGTTAGGTTAGGTTACGTTAGGTTAGGTTAGGTTAGGTAAGGATAATTTGGTTAGGTTAGGTAAGGTTCGGTTAGGTTAGGTTAGGTTGGGTTGGGTGTTGTTGGGTTGGGTTGGGTTGGGTTGGGTTAGGTTAGGTTGGGTTAGGTTAGGTTAGGTTACGTTAGGTTAGGTTAGGTTGGGTTACGTTAGGTTATGTTAGGTTAGGTTAGGTTACGTTAGGTTAGGTTAGGTCAGGTAAGGTTAGGTTACGTTAGAATAGGTTAGGTTAGGTTACGTTAGGTTAGGTTAAGTTAGGTTAGGTTAGGTTTGGTTAGGTTAGGTTAGGTTAGCTTAGGTTAGGTTGGGTTGGGTTGGGTTAGGTTGGGTTAGGTTAGGTTAGGTTAGGTTAGGTTGGGTTAGGTTAGTTTAGGTTAGGTTGGGTTAGGTTAGGTTGGGTTGGATTGGGTTAGGTTAGGTTAGGTTAGGTTAGGTTAAGGTATGAACCGTCGTAAAACCGCAATAAACAATGTCACTTAGTGAGATGCTGTGTTTTTCACCATTACAAGCCGGTAACTGTGATATCTAATGTGAAAGCGCATGAAACCGTCGTAATCTTGTAGAAAACATTGTAAAGCAGCGAATAAAACGTTTTCTAACGAAAGAAGTGCGAAGGTTAGGTTAGTTTAAGCTAGGTAGCGTCGTGAAACTACCAAAAACGACGTCATCTAACGAGATAGTGTCGTTTTATTGCGAGTACGAAACTGCGATAGGTGAAATGTTGTGAAAGCACACAAAACGGCATGAACAAGCCAAATACTGCGTGTTGTACCGTTACAAGTGCGAAACTGCTATGTTGTGATATTCTCGTTAAAGCGCATGCAAGCATCGTGAAACCTTAAAGAACGATGTCATTTAGCGAGATACAGCGTTCTGTACTGCAATAAGTTGGTGAAAAACTGTGAGGTTATGCAAATATCCTAATTGTGAACGAAACAGTGTAATAGAGCGTTTTTTAATACAAGTGCGAATGTTAGGTTAGGTTAAGATATGAACCGTCGTAAAACCGCATTAAACAATGTCACTTAGTGAGATGCAGTGTTTTTCACCATTACAAGTCGGGAACTGCGATATCTAATGTGAAAGCGCTTGCAAACGTCGTTAGGTTAGGTTAGGTTAGGTTAGGTTAGGTTACGTTAGGTTAGGTTAGGTTAGGTTTGGTTAAGTTAGGTTAGGTTAGGTTAGGTTAGGGTATGTTAGGTAAGGTTTGGTTAGGTTAGGTTAGGTTAGGTTGGTTTAGGTAAGGTTAGGTTAGGTTAAGATATGAACCGCGCTAAAACCGCATTAAACAATGTCACTTAGTGAGATGCTGTGTTTTTCACCATTACAAGTCGGGAACTGCGATATCTAATGTGAAAGCGCATGAAACCGTCGTAATCTTGTAGAAAACATTGTAAAGTAGCGAATAAAACGTTTTCTAACGATAGAAGTGCGAAGGTTCGGTTAGTTTGAGCTAGGTAGCGTCGTGAAACCACCAAAAACGATGTCATCTAACGAGATAGTGTTGTTTTATTGCGAGTACGAAACTGCGATAGGTGAAATATTGGGAAAGCACACAAAATGGCATGAACTAGCCAGATACTGCGTCTTGTGCCGTTACAAGTGCGAAACTGCTTTATTGTGATATTCTCGTTAAAGCGCATGCAAGCGAGATACAGCGTTCTGTACTGTAATAAGTTGGTGAGAAACTGTGAGGTCAAGCAAATATCGTAATTGTGAACGAAACAGTGTAATTGAGCGTATTTAGATACAAGTGCGAATGTTAGGTTAGGTTGAGATATCAACCGTCGTAAAACCGCATTAAACAATGTCACTTAGTGAGATGTAGTGTTTTTCAACATTACAAGTCGGGAACTACGATATCTAATGTGAAAGCGCATGAAACCGTCGTAATCTTGTAGAAAACATTGTAAAGTGGCGAGTAAAACGTTTTCTAACGATAGAAGTGCGAAGGTTAGCTTGAGTTATGTTAGTTTAAGCTATGTAGCGTCGTGAAACTACCAAAAACGACTTCATCTAACGAGATAGTGTTGTTTTATTGAGAGTATTAAACTGCGATAGGTGAAATGTTGTGAATGCACACAAAACGGCATGAACAAGCCAAATACTGCGTGTTCTACCGTGTCAAGTGCGAAACTGCTATGTTGTGACATTCTCGGTAAAGCGCATGCAAGTATCGTGAAACCTTAAAGAACGATGTCATTTAGCGAGATACAGCGTTCTGTACTGTAATAAGTTGGTGAGAAACTGTGAGGTCAAGCAAATATCGTAATTGTGAACGAAACAGTGTAATTGAGCGTCTTTAGATACAAGTGCGAATGTTAGGTTAGGTTGACATATCAACCGTCGTAAAACCGCATTAAACAATGTCACTTAGTGAGATGTAGTGTTTTTCAACATTACAAGTCGGGAACTACGATATCTAATGTGAAAGCGCATGAAACCGTCGTAATCTTGTAGAAAACATTGTAAAGTGGCGAGTAAAACGTTTTTTAACGATAGAAGTGCGAAGGTTAGGTTAGGTTAGGTTAGTTTAAGCTAGGTAGCGTCGTGAAACTACCAAAAACTACGTCATCTAACGAGATAGTGTTGTTTTATAGCGAGTATTAAACTGCGATAGGTGAAATGTTGTGAAAGCACACAAAACGGCATGAACAAGCCAAATACTGCGTGTTCTACCGTTACAAGTGCGAAACTGCTATATTGTGATATTCTCGTTAAAGCGTATGCAAGCATCGTGAAACCTTAAAGAACAATGTCATTTAGCGAGATACAGCGTTCTGTACTGCAATAAGTTGGTGAAAAACTGTGAGGTTATGCAAATATCGTAATTGTTAACAAAACAGTGTAATAGAGCGTTTTTAGATACAAGTGCGAATGTTAGGTTAGGTTAAGATATGAACCGTCGTAAAACCGCATTAAACAATGTCAATTACTGAGATGCAGTGTTTTTCACCATTAAAAGTGGGGAACTGCGATATTTAATGTGAAAGCGTTTGCAACCGTCGTTAGGTTAGGTTAGGTTAGGTTAGGTTAGGTTAGGTTTGGTTAGGTTAGGTTAGGTTAGGTTAGGTTCGATTAGGTTAGGTTGGGTTGAGTTGGGTTAGGTTAGGTTAGGTTAGGTTGGGTTAGGTTAGGTTAGGTTACGTTAGGTTAGGTTAGGTTAGGTTACGTTAGGTTAGGTTAGGTTAGGTAAGGATAATTTGGTTAGGTTAGGTAAGGTTAGGTTAGGTTAGGTTAGGTTGGGTTGGGTGTTGTTGGGTTGGG